>NW_024884253.1:13815562-13815944 GCF_019232065.1 Centrocercus urophasianus
CCCCCCCCCGGCGGTGGGTCAAAGCCATGTGCCATGGCCGGGAATGGGCGAGCGCAGAGCAGTGGCGGCCCCGCCGCGCTCGGGAGGGTCAAGTTCAGGGAGGAGGGGAGCAGCCCACGGCGCGGCTTTGCCCGGCTCTGCCCTCCCCGCTCAGCGCTGTGCCCCGGCCCGGGGCGCTCTGGGGGGAGGGGAGGGAGCGCGGCGCGGCGCGGGGGGCGGCGGCGGAGGACGCCTTGAACCGAGGAGCTGCGCCCGCACGGCCCCGCGTCGCTGCCTGCAGCCCAGCCGTAGTGCGGAGCGCGACGCGCGGGGCGCGGAGGCAGCACCATGAGCAGCAGTAAGTTCGGGGAAAAGTTTTTTTTCTTTTTTTTTTTTTTTTTTT
>NW_024884253.1:13816044-13888073 GCF_019232065.1 Centrocercus urophasianus
TTCAATCAGAGCACGGAGAGACGTAAAACTTTTCCTTCTTAAAGGCGAAGCTCTGCCCGCGGCGCTGCCCTCCCCGCCGGCCCGGAGCTGCCCCGTGCTGTCCGCGGTGCAATGAATGGGGTGGGCGCGGAGCGGCGGCTCCGCAGGGTGACGCCGGGGGCTTTGTTCCAGGCACCGCGCAACTTTTGGGCCCCCAGGCTTTTTTCTTTTCTTTTTTTTTTTTTTTTTCTTTTTTTAATATATATTTAAAATCAGTGATGTTTTGGTAAACTTTGGAGATAGGGGTGAGCTGAAGGGGACGTATCTCTGTGCCATCCCAGTGGGTCTCAGCGCGGCTGCAGCCAGAACAGCCTCGGTGTATCCCGCTGCAAAAGGAAAAGTATTTCCTACCCCAAACAGAGCGTTCTGCGCCTATTGGAGATGCGGAGCGCGCTGCCTCCGCTGAGCGCGTTTGAAAGGCTGACAGGAACAAGCAGCAATTCCCTACGCTCCGATTTTATTTAATCGAGTTCAGTACAGGAGCCACCGAAGTGCCATCCCGGCGGCGCTCCTCAGCTGCAGCCAGGGATGTTGGTGGCATCATGTTACTTTCCTGTTGGTTTTAGGAAAAGTTGAGCACGCAGCGGAGGCTGCCAGAGTGAGACATGGCGAGGGGCAGCGGAGGAGAGCGGCGGGCAGAGCCAGGTCCTGACGTGGCCAAAATGGGAATGAAAGGCGCAGAGCTCTGGGCTGTGGCGAGGTTCCCTCGTGGGTCCGGCAGCACGGATCCCACCGGTGACATTTAGGGAAAACCTCACCGGGTGAGGAGCTTTTTTAAGTGCTCCGGGTCTGTGAGTAAATAGAGGGCTTGTTTGAGAACATCAGCTATTTCCTGTAAGTTGTGATGCTGACAGGACTGTCTGGAAATGATATCAACACTTTGAAAGATTTTTTTTTTTCTTTTTTTAACTGCTGAATGAAAGTTTGTTAATAACGCGGTCAGACCAAAGCAGTGAAACGCTTCTCTACAGAGTAAAAAGTAGAAAGAGAGAAGACTTTCTTCTTTCCTCTTGAAGAAGGTGTACCTGCTGCCTGGGGCGCACAGAGCCAGCGGTGTCAGTGCTTGTATGTATGTGGGCTGCTCTGGGTAGCAGAAGGCTCCTTTGCCTTTATGGGATCAGGAGAAGTCAGACAGAGAACATCAGTCCATAACCCGCCCTGCTTGCTCCGGTCCTCACTTTCTGTTGTTGTTGTTGTTTCATATAAGAACTTTCCTCTCTCTCTGAAACTTTGCGCGTACGTAGTCACAACAAAGTAAGTAAAGGGCAAAGTTGCATCAGCTTCCAAGCATATATGTTGGATCCTCAACGGGCTCTCAGTGATAAGGAGTGCTGGTTTTTTTCTCTATTTCACAGAAATGTTAATAAAGGAAAAAATGTAAATAGCAACTCCTGAGATCCGAGACTTCCTTGGGCATCAAACATGCTGCAGCCAGGTTACCCTCGCTTATTTTAATGCCTTCATAGTGTGATTTATGCCGCTGGTGAGTGGGGTGCTTCCCTCTCTATTAACGATAGGGTGAGTTCAGCATTGCTGTATGACTCCATCTCAGGGTTATGTTTCTATCATGTGTTGCGCATCAGTCGTAGGAACTTGCACAGTGCGCGCTGTTACCGTGCTGCGTGTGGGGAGCTTTGTTATTCACATGTTGTGATTGCTGAGCCCCGTGTGGACCCGAGTGCCTCTAAGGTGCAGTGGCTGCAGTTAGATCTCTGAGTTTCAGGCATGTTATGTTTTAATGCCAGCTGACACAGAGGGTTTTCTATTTTCAAAGCATTGTGCAAACAATGACTAATTACTTTCTGTTCGTGTGAATTACCTCTTTTAGCACTTTATCAGGCAGTCGCTTTGAAACAAAACTGTTTTACATTACAGTGCGAAAGAGTTAAAAAATTAGCAAAGGCGTGTAGGGAAAAACCAAAATTTTAATTACAAACAGGCATCTTTGGGTACGTATTTAAATTGTTCTTTTTATGTGGAACTTTCCTTCTGAGTTTGGGAGGGCGTATACATATGAATATTTATGTCTCTTATAAACTCTCGACAATATTTTAATGTAATAATCTTAATAGAAACCGTCTCAGATCTCAGCGGCAGCCGTGCTGGCAGTATCGCCTTAATAAAGGTTTGTGGGTAGCACCAAATATAACATTGTGAGAAAGTTTATGGCAAAATATTTTTGAACATGATGGGCTGGGAATCTGACGACCCTTTTTGTTAGGTGCAAGTAAAGTGGAAATAAATTACATTTCTAATACAGTTTCAGTTAAAACAAACTGCCACCTGGTAGTAAAAGTATCGGGCTGAACAGAAATATATTCTGATGGAGATATTCAGCTGGGGTGCAAAATGAGGCCATTCATCCATACGCTGACAGCGTTCCAGTCGGTGTTTGCCCTGCTTAATTTAGTTCCTCCACACACCATGGGGCAGTCTGGGGCTGGTTTTGGCAGATCCGGGCCGCACGGAGCTCCGCACTTTGTCCCTGATGCTGCACCTCGGGAGGCAAGATGCAATTGGTTCACAGTAACAGCGGACAGGTATATGGAGAAAAGGCATACGCTTTCTTCTTTGTTTCTGAAACTTTCTGAAGTTCCTAGCTAGTGAGAAAACAATGCCATTTTCCAGTCCTGGTGATTAGTAGTAAAACCAGCATAGTCTGCACCCATCTATTGTACAAATACCATTGCCTGCTGACCTTTGGATACATTAATTACAGCATATCTGGTCCAGGTTCTACTATTTTTGTCTGTCTGGAAGATAAATAAAAGTGCCCTTTCCAGTCCTCCTGGAGTAGGGAGCACAACTTTTTTCTTGGTATTGTCATGAATTATGGAGTTCATTTTTGAATGCTGTGCCAATGGAGCTCTCTTTTTCTTTTTTTAAGATAAGCTTGCACCAAAGAGGGAACATTTGCTTACTCGAAGACTGCTTTCAGTTCACTTCTTACTGTAAAAACTTTCTAGGCTTTGCTTTTTTTTGGAGAGTGTTTACTAATTAAAAGGAAAAAAAAAAAAAGCACGTAATGAGTTCTATCGGATGATGCGAAGGATTAAAGCACAATTACAGCCCTAAAGAGCAAATGTTTATAAGGGTGAGACGTGTAGCTGTGCAGTGTGGGTGATGCTGGCTGCCTGCTCCTTGATGTAGGTCGCACCTCATCAATAAGGCCCTACCAGGGCTGTGTGCGGGGCCAGATGTGCAGTGCCCAGAGCTCAGCAGTGCTACTGGGGCAGGGCAGGGAGCGGTGCCATCCGGTTCCCAATTTCGTCAGACAGACCGGGGCTCAGATTAAGCACAGAGTGATGGGAGAATGAGCGCCATGGCCTCAGCTTAGTCCCCAGTGGACATTTTGTGGCAGCCTGGGAGCATCGTGCGGCTGAGCACTGTCTGGCTGGATTGGTGTCACGGGGTTTGGAGGAGCGTGCTGTAGGTGGACCAGCACAGCCGTGTGTAAGGAACTTTGTTCAATAGCCGTCTATGTTTTGTTCGTCTTTTGTGCTATCGATTTCTTATTTTTCTAGTGCCTTTTAAAGTGATTCTTTAAAATTTAATAATAACACTGCCAAAGGAACATGCACCTAAAGCAGAATAGAAAATGCTAATCTTTCTGTCGGTGATTTTTATTGTATCAGCCTGTTGCATTAACTAAGGAATTTTACTCCTGCTGCGGATTTCTGTACGTGGATTTTGGAAACTTGGAGAAATCCTCTACTGTGTGGTGCTGCCCAGCATGGGATGCCCCGTGTGCCTGCTTGGTGGGACCTGGGGGTGCTGTACTGGTGGGCACAACTCCCATGGGGTGCTTCTGCCTCCAGGACGGGAGGGCTGAGTCGCAGAGTTCAGTCCCAGTGGTCATTTTTTTCTTTCTTTCTTTAGCTGCATCGCACACGTGTAATTTCTCGTAAGTCTGCTTTCTTTCCAGGCTCTGATTGACTTTTATTTTTTCTTTCCCTTGAATTTATTTTAAAATATTTAATTTTTGAAATGTTACTAGCCCTTTAAAAACCTGTAATAAATGCTTTACAAGTGGCTAGACACCTTCCCTGGTGGTTTAATTTATACAAGCAGGAAACTTTCTCTCCTTCTTTCTCTCTCTCTTTCTTGTTTTCTTTAAACCAACTGACGTAATGCCAAACTTTGCTTTAAAAGAACAGACAGAAGTAATTGGTAGCTTTTAACTTTTAATAATGTTCTGGATTGGTTTTAGTGGCCAAACTGCCATTTTTTAAAAATTCAAGTAAAAACGGGCTTGTGGCCTGAGGAAGAAAGGCCCTGTTGATGCAGTTATTTTTATTCTTGTTTTTCAATCTGTTATTAAAAATCTTTCCTGCTGAGCTCTGCTGGATTTCTCCAATTGCTCTTTGTGATGGCTGGTGCATTTCAGGTTACGGTAACTTAAACTGTTTTCTGATTTATTATTTTTTTCTTTTTTTTTTTTTTTTTTTTTTTTTTTTTTTTTTTTTTTTTTGAATGGGCATTTTGAGATGCCCTGTGCCTTCTCTTTTTCAGGTTTCATTTCTTGCCTCTTTCGCCTTCCCTCTCACCCAGCATCCAAAGTCTTACTATAAAGAGGCGGTTTGTTTTCATTCCAAGATGGCTAATATTGTACCTGCCTTCAATGAATATTATTTTACCAGGATGAGAGGATTTTACACCTGTCAGTGGCACTAATTGGAACGGTATTCACTGCTCACTTCAGAGAATGGTAGATGCTGTCTGGCAGAGTGGCTGATTTCTGTGTTTCCTCCACCTCATATTTTTAAAACAACCAAGTTTTACAATATGCTTGGTTGTAGACTTGGTGATTTGTGTCCACAGGATGACAATGGGAACAAGAAAATGCAGCGGAAGGATTTTATAATTGACTATACTTAAGAAAATCCAGTGTGTTATCTTTTTTTTTCCCTCCTTTTTGTTTGTTTGTTTGTTTTTAGAGTTTTCTGACTTGTTTCCTTAATTTCTTTCCCACCTCTGCTGGGGTTTCGAGCGCAGACAAGCTTTCTACGGTAACAGTCGGCGTTGGGCAATAGACTTTCTTGACGAAGTTGACGTCAGGACGACTTCATAAGTTGGCAAGTAGGGAAATCTTTCAAAGACCGAGTTGGCTTGTGCCAGTTTTTCCTTCCTTTAGGGGAGACACTCCACCCAGTAGGAGGTTACCCCACCCAGTGTGGAGAGCTATAATTCAGTGGCAACACTTTAAATGTCAATCCTCCCTAGGGTTTAAACCCCAGACTTGTCTTGCCTCAATCTTTCTATTGAATCTAACATTCAATCTGTTGAAGTAACCTCTCATCTTCATAAGCGCTTTTTGGGCTTGATCCTGCAGTTCTCATTCTTGAAAAATACGCATTGACGTCAGGGGGACTTTTTGGTTCAGTAGAGCTGCAGGATTGGCCTCTGCAGGGTGGTGTGTGGCTGTGTGTCTGGAAGGAGGGCTGTGTCTGCTTGATGAATACTGTATGTAATCCATGTTGTTACAGATGAAATCTGAAGAAGTCCTGCACTAAAACAGATCTTCGATGAGTGAAGTGCACTTATTTTTATTTAGCATTTTGTCAAATTAACTTATGAGCTTTAAAATTTCCAACTATGAAGAATGTCAGGCATTTCTACCCCTTATATATATCACACGATAGGCATTTTTGAGTGCTCCTATTGGCAATGCTTTTTGTGCTCTGATGGAAAATGAACACTGTGGCTTGCGGCTCACTGCCTGCCATGTCCGTTGGGGTTCCCAGATAGGGCTGAGAACTTGCAGGGAAAAAAGTTTTGAGGTGTTCGCTAAGACGGTGCACAATTTTTATGTGAGCATTTTGCTTCCTTCTGGCGTCAGTTCTGAAGCATCCCTTCCAGATTCCACGTTCCTTTAGTCAGACTGACAGTGCAGAGGTGAATATATAATTTGATATTGTAAAAATGTTACAGAAGAAGCACCGTGGTGTTAATCTCTGCATTTTGAAAATAAGCCAGCATTTTTAGTTAATTAATATATCTGAAGAAAAGTCCGTGAAAGATAATGTTAAAAATCATCAATGTGCTTGTGTTTCTCAGCAAGGTTTACTTAAACAATATGCTTCAGTTTTGCCTCAAACCATTTCAAGCAACCTCTGGTCCAAGAATGTACCAGTTCTTGGTTCCTGGAAGATTAAGCGTGACAGTTTCTATTATATAATGAACAGCAGTATTGTTTGAACAAAGGTAACATATTTTGAGTTGTGTACTCTTTTTTGGCAGCTGGCACTAGTGTAGGTCTAAAATGAGTGGTGATCTAACAGTGTAAATATCTGAATGTTCTTGAAACGCACTGTATGGATGTAATGTGTTTAAATCATTGAATCTATCTATCTATATTATATAGAATGTGTATGGATGTGTATATACAAAGCCGTAAATGGTGTGTTCTGCTATCTGTAGCCTTCAAATGTGTATCCTTCGGGTATTCTTGACCTACTTTGCAAAGTCTGCAAGTCTGAAATGCTCACTAAAACTTAAAAAATTAAACATACAGCTTGGCGGTTCCCAAAAAAAGTGGGGACAGATTTTTTTCTAGTAGTTAATTGGAAAATGATAAAATACTCTGCCTAGACAGATACCTTGCAGACTGCTTTTGGATGTGCCAGTGACTATTGGGAGTATTAAAAAAAGCCCACAAAACAACACATCAAATCAAAAGCCCAACCACACAAAAACCAAATTCTCAACTGGAACCGGGAGAGGGGAGAACAGGTAGATACTGAAGTGGAGTATCGCCTAAAATTCCTGTGTGCAGCTGTGGCTTAATGGAAGCAAAATTGGTTAGAATAAAGCAGTTTTCTTTGGGGGGAGAGGTTTTTCAGTGTTTTCGAAGTGTGATTCTTTTTAACTTTTTCATACTCTGGTCTTCAAGTGAAAGCTGTGCATATGTGGAACCCCATCCAAAGCTTGCTGTGCAGATGAAGAGCTGCTTCGTGCATTTGGTTAATAAAACAAAGATTTATCTTATTTCAGCTTCTCAAACTGGAGTTAGTTTGCTTTTCTGTTAAGAGTTCTTATTTTTGGATGTGTTAAGTACCCTTGATCAGGCATTCCGTAGCTGCAGCCACACAGGATAAATCAAAAATGCAGTACATGCCGCTTGTTGCTGAGCTTTCTCCTCTGCCCGTAGAGATGCACATGCACAGTTAACAAAGTAAACCTTGCCCCAGATACCTGAGGCAAAAGCTTGTGGAAAGCAAAGCCAAGCCTCACCGTGTGCCTTGCTTTATGTCTCGCAGGTGAGCAGTGACTGCTGGCACGTGGGAGCGGGGTGCCTGTGCTGGGCACCTGGCTCGGGGTGCTTGGAGCAGGGCTGTCCCTGGGGCTGTCACAGGAGTGGAAGTCTCCTTCAGCCTTTTCAGAGCTGAAGTTTTTGTTAGAACTGAATTGCTTACTGAGTGTTGTGTATATCAGGATGAAAAAAAAATAATATAGTGGATTAAATTAATCTCGTGATAGTTGTTTGAGCATACTGTAGCAATGTAAATCATCTTGTGGCATTGAGCTGATATTTCCAGTCTTATAGGGGGAAGATCAGAAGTTATCAGCAACGTATATCTGAGTCATTCAGCCACAATAAATCTTCTGACAAACACCCACCCCTTGCACACCCAGAGATACTCTTTGAGACTGTTGAAATTCAGCACACACCTGTATCTTACGTGTGAGTCTATAAGCATGAATAGGAGATGTGTCCTCAGCTGCAATCACACAGTGGTGTTTCCTCTGCTAAGCTACAGCACCAGCAATCAAAACAGTCCCGGCACCAGAATTCAGTTTTTCACTCATTTGTTGCTGCCTGCGTAGTCCTCAAGGTTGTCTCCTTCCCTGGAAGACATCCAGAGGAGTGGTTAATTGCAGAGAAAGGCATGGTATGGCTGAGAGCACGGCTTCTGAGATGAAGCACAGCTTCTTTGTGGCTGAGAGAACCTTCTGCTAACTGCTCAGGGTATGAAACTATACGTGCTTCATCTGTATCAAGTAAGAAGCAATCGTGCCTAATCCGTTTTTATCTAGGTATCATTCTGTCATGTGTAAGGTATGCTCTGCCTCGCTGCCTCTGTTCTCTGCCTCTCTGTGTCTCCCGCACACTGGCTGCTGGATGCACATACATACATGCTAAAAATACATGTAAATTGAAGTCCATCTGTATTGCATATTTTTTTTTCTTTTTTTACAAAAGCACCAGTGTTTGTATTGTTCTTTTTCTGAGCCCTTAATGAGTTTAAAGAATTTAATGTGACTTAATGAGGGTTCTTATTCTATTTCTGACACAGAGACTAATGAGGGAAAAGTAGAACAAATTCAAACCCAACTTTTACTTGTGGTTGGTTTCATGATGTCATCAAATGCAGGATATTACGACTCCTGGAAAAGTTTGCAAATCCAGGCAAGAGTCCATTTTGCATCACTGCCCTTGTTTATGACACAAAGTTTACTAGTGAGAAAACAGAGTTGAGCATAATTTTTTTTTTTTTTCCTTTTGATGTTTGGGTTGCTTTGATTTTGAGGTAAATGCTTTTTACAAAAGTGAATCTCACTTGATGCACATGCCAACATGGGGGAAATTTAGATACTGCTAAGAATTGATTAAAGCCCTGTGATTGCAGTGCTGATCTGCTCCTTGCTTGCACGTGCTGAACCTTCTGCTAACTTCATCTGCAGTCAGATCTGATCCTCACCAGAAAGCTTGCTAATTGCATTGCGTTTTAAGAACTGTGGTTCTCTGGGACCTGCGCTGCTCTTCGGTGCAGTTTATCACTTTAAAGCAGTCTTTCTGAACTGATAAGAACACTTCCTAATGCCCTGTCTTGCACTTTGCTTCTCTGCGCACTATGGCCATAGCAGTGCTTTGCAGCACAGACAGGTCTTCGGCATGACCGCAGGCTGGTCTGACACCTTTATAGGATTTCTTCTGATTGGAAATCAGTTCGCTTCCTAAACTGGAATTTAAAATGTAGGCTTTTGCAGCACACTTGTTTCTCAGTCCTTTTGCTATTCACAATCCACCTTCTTTTTTTCTATCAACAAGTGTCTGAAAGGTGATAAAATCAATAGCCGTGAAGCTCCAGTATTGCATGTATATCCGTGTAAGCAGACCGTAAGACAGATGTGATGCTGTGGACATCAGGGTATTTCTGACAGGCTGAGGTAAGCTGTGATTTTCACTGTCTGCAAAATCTTCTTTTGATGTAACCAATTGGGGAAAGTTGCAGAACAGTACATATGCTTTTCTATGCTGATTCTTTTCCTCCACTTAATGTTGGTATTTTAGCAATATCAAATAGGCGGTTAGTAGTGTGTTTTCTTAGGTGGACGTTAGCGCTTTGCTCTCTTGCTGTTGCATCTCAGAACTGTGATGGATTTTATTGTTGCCTCTTTTATATTAATTTCTTTTGCAATTAGATGTTGTTTTTGTGTTGTTGATTGCAACATGAGACAGTTCAAGTAAGTTAATAAGAATTTGAATTGGAAATAGGGTCATTTTTAACCAACTTTCTTGAGCATTATCATGCAAACAGAAAGAGAGTAAGTTGTCCAGTTGGTTTTTCCAAATGTGTATATGGGTGTTTGTGGTTTGTTTTTTTCTTAATGAAGGTTTTCATAATTTGGTAGTTTAGAAAACACGGGTATGTTCTGAAAATATTTCTCACAGATGGCAGATCTGAATCGGTAGCTTTCATGTAGACGGTTTTGCTGCAACATATGGAGTCTAGAGCTGAGCAGTTTTCTGGAGTTTTAAAACCATTGGAAAGCAAGATTTATTGGACCTTAAATATCCCAGTGGTACAAATTTATTTGGTGTTCATGGCAGTCTCAGATTAATTTTCCTAAGAGATTTGCTGTGGTATTGCGTTATCTAAGGAACATTTAAAATGGGTTTGCCTACCTTTTTTCTTCAGCGATTTCTCAGTTCTAATTTGTGTGGAGGAAAATCAGTACTAACAAAGGTGACCTGTTAGCGCTGCTGAACTTTATGGTACAAACTGTTTTACCTGGATGGGTCAAAAACAAGACTCTGAAAAGCTGACATTTTTAAAGATTTTTCTTTCAGCAGTGCAGTGTGGCAGCGGTTGTTGGCAGTGGGATGGAGCCTAGGAAGTAGTCACAGGAGAAAGAAAGAAGACAGCTGTGGAATTTATTTTACTGGGTTAAAGGAGACTCACGGCTAAGCAAGCTTTACCTTCTTCGGTTTTCAGGATTTATTGCCCAGAAGACAGATGTCTGAATGGCAAGGGAACTAGGATATTGTAAAATCCATCACGACATGAAGTGCTATTACTGCATGTGAATACAATTTATTAATTTTTTTCACTCCAGCAAATGGTGACTTTTTTTGTCTTATCAGAAGGAATTTCGGATGAAACCTTAGTGGAGTAATGCTGCCATAAACGATGGGCTTGCCAGCTGTAGATGTAGTCGTGGCAGTCTGCACTGTGCAACAGTGCTGCTTTCGTTCAGGAACGGGGCTGAACCCACTGCAGAAAAGTACCTCGATGCTTTCTTAGAAACTGTGCTATATGAAAGAGGGAAGGGCAAGAAAGAGAGCAGAGAGCGCGCTCTGATATATGAGCTGAGATTATGGATGTTGTAATGCCATTTATTGTAGAATAGTATAGAAAAATCTCATTGGGACCAAAGTTCCCGTGGATTAGCATGAGATATTTATTGCCATTTTCCTGTGTTTTCCCTGGTTAGGATCTAATCCTTCAGTGTCTGGAGCAACTTGGAGTTAAGAATTTGTCCTTTCAGAGGGGAAAACATTGCCAGCTGAAGGATTTCACCGTTTCACTACCTGTATTTATTTATTTCAATGCCTTTCTGCCCTGGTATTTTCCAAAGTGAAGAGTTTGAGACTGGAAGGAAGAAATGGGGGACTGGAAAGCCAAAAGAGTACCTGGGGCACATATCTGCCCAGTAATCAGCATTTACTGATTGCTATTTACTGCCAAGACGATTACAGCAGTTGTGTGCCGGAGGAGCAGCCCGTACGCAGCCAGTACACAGGAATGAAGTGAGGTTGAGTGCAATTCCGAGGTGACTAAAAGGTTTGCTTGTGACATACTTGTAGCAAAAGCCATTTTCAGTTGCCCAGTACCCTACCCAAACGCTGTAATTTCACGAGTGACACATTTGATTATGAGCAGCCATCAAAAGGCTGCTTATAGGCATCTTGTTTGGAAGAATGCACTTGAGCTAAATAAATACTCACAGGTCAGATAAATATGTTGATCTATCTTTCTAATTCAACGTCTGCAGTTTCATGCCCTATTTCAATTTCTTCTGATTTTTTTTCAGTTTTGCAGTTCGTTTAACAGTGTAATTTCTGCAGAGGTGATGCAGCCCATAATTGTGCATTCCTTGCTTGGGCAGAGTTTCCATTTGTGTCCTTGGGAGTTGATGTGAGCCAGAGCTGCTGCTTGTTTTGTGCTCGATGTGGAAGGAATATGATTTGTGTAGGGGACCCCTCCTTCTCAAAACTGACTTGCTGTGATGAACACTACTTCCTGGGAAAAAGGCTATATGATTTTCAATCCATTCTGTCAAGTTTTAGTGAACAGTATGAGCTTATTAGAGGTATCAGTGAGGAAAGAAAAGGAAAGAATTTGGGGCACGTCTTGCCTGTGTTAGAGAGAATAAAGTATAAAAAGCCTCTGCAGAGCTTGCTTAGTGATTCTTTGCTTATCATCTTTTCATGATGGAATACGCACGTAGGAAAAACACAGGAGTTAATGTTTACTTTCTGGATGTTTTATCGTCAAGCAAAGAGAACTGACAGTTTCATGGTTAAGTGCCTGAAGTTTTAAGCTTTGCAGTTGTTGAATTAATCACTGCAAAGCTAACTCATTGTGTACCTTTTTAAGATTTTTTTTTTGTCTTTTTAATGAAAGGGAGATATTTTGTTCTTTCTGACTTTGGAGCCTGGTTATCAGGCTCTTCAGCTTTTCCTTCCTTGAACTATCTCGGGAGTTATTCTTCCAGTAGATGGTGAATTTCCTTACAGATTTGGTAATTTATGGGTTTCGGAACCATGCTGTAGAATGGCAGATGCATTTGAAAGCATTTTTTTATTTGTGTGGAAAACACTAGATTCTTAATTATAGGTTCATAGATATTGCTGCTGCTGTTACTTTGCTTTGTGCAACATTATCTGGGTGTTTTACTGAGATGTTGCTTAGGCAGAAGGTAGACTTGCAAGGGATTTTTTTTCTTTTTTTCTCAGTAAATGTTAAAGATGAGCAAAAAGAGACAAAGATCCCATCTTTGTAGCATGCTATACATCAGAGTTGATAGAACTTCAAGCTACTTACTCCCTGGTTTTAAAGAAAGATGAAAAGGCCCTTGGAAAGATTAACTTTATTTCTGGCAACATTTTCATAGAATTATATTATGGCAAAGACAAAATCAAAGGATGAATGGACAAAGTTGGGATTTTTGCCATTTTTTTTTTCTGAAGCTATGTAAGCATTTTTTTTTTAATAAAAAATGTATGTAGAATGCAGTATTTCCCACAAGAGCACCTTCACAAATTTAGCATAAAGAAAATGCATTTTAATTCAAAGACGCTGGTACGTTTGTTAAGGCTTTGAAAGCTGTAATCCAACAGGTACATAAAGCTGTAGTGATAAACATGATGATTACTTGTATCTAGCATTGTTAGACTACATGATTTACTTTGGTGCGTGTTCAGATTAATTTTATTTATTTAAGATATCCAACCTATTCTACATGCTAAATGCAAGTCTCTTGGCTTCTCATTTTGCTGTTTTTAATGTCAGCTTGCTCATTTCAACGCATAAAGTTTTCATTTTAAGAATTTCTTTTAATTTAGAAAATGTCTGATTACAGTTGGAGAGTCTGTGTACACAGGGGAGCCGCATGCTGGATGGGAGTGAGACCACTTGTCTCAGGTCCCCAGTGTCAAGGGCCAACTCTGATGAGCCATAGGGAGCTGTGCACACCACCTGTTAAAGCACCGTATAAACAGTGCTGCAGAGTGCTTGCAGTGATGTGGGCATGGTATGGATCCCCACTGTGCACTGCTCAGGTGCGGGTCTTAGCCTGCAGGCCATCTTTCTAGCCCAGCGTACTGCAGCAGTTGTTTCCTTGCAGTACAAACCCAGTGTTTTGGGATGGCCTTAGTGGAAGGCACATTGGCATACTGTGAGCAGCTCTCTAACGGCTGCTGGGTCCATCTTCCTGGGCACGACTGACTGAAAGTGCAGACTGATTGATCCTCTAAGCAGGGAGGACAAGACAGGACTTAAACCAATGGCAGGTTTCTTGGCTTTGCCAAAGGGCAGCAGAGAGAAAGGCTCGTCAGAATAACCCATTGTTTCTGTCAAAAGTCTTAAAACCTGGCAGCTACACCAACAGGTCGTTTAATTTTCACCCGTTGCAGTCACAGGACCCTTGTCCTAAGCGTGCTTCCCAAATGTACGCTTTCTTTCAGCAGGCGTCTGTGCTGAGACTGTAAGTTCTCCCCATGTGTTTGCATACACACACTCAGGGTAGCCCAAAAATCTAAATATGCTCTG
Source organism: Centrocercus urophasianus (assembly GCF_019232065.1). Lineage (NCBI taxonomy): Eukaryota > Metazoa > Chordata > Aves > Galliformes > Phasianidae > Centrocercus > Centrocercus urophasianus. Next base: position 13,829,643 of record NW_024884253.1, read on the forward strand.
CTGAGTGCTCACCAAGGCCCCTTTTCTACACTGCTGCTTGGAGTGCTTGGCTGCTTCAAGTATGTGGTAGGAACCCATGACCATGTTTGGGGTCTGGACTGCCAAGCAGGACAGGCCGCTGGCTAAGGCACGGCAGATGGGCTCGGCAACTCTGCAGCAGAAGCTGGTAGCAGCGCCTGGCCGACGGTGGTGAGGGAGGCCTGAGGTGGATGCTTGGGGGTTCCTTAGTTCCACATTCAGGGACAGATTTGGAGGCCTCCCATCTCATTACTGCAGCAGTGCAGGTGAACCCTGTGCACTGGGCTGCTGGTGCTGATTGTGTGGAGTAGCCCTGGAGGGAGTGGAGCTACTGTCTTGCGCCAGGAGGACGGGAGAGACAGGGATCTTCTTTCTAGAAGAAGGTTTTTGTTTTTTTTTCTCACCCCTATTCTTTATTCATAAACCTAACGCAGTTCCACAATTCCCAGACATGTAAAGCTGCAGGGCTTTTTTTGTTTTGTTTAAATCTTTCTGACCCAGCCAAATTTTTGGGGTTGGCACGAGGTGCAGCCAGTACCCATGGCCTTCCAGGGCTTGCTTGGTCTAGAAGTCTGCAGATGTTTTCTGCTGGATCTGGCTCTTAATGAACAGAAAAGATTTTGGCATGCTTATTTCTTTATTTATTTTCAAGGGGAAAATGTGGTTTAAAATGTTGATAATTGTTTTACGTGAACTACTCAGACTTTATGCGACTCTATGGGAAAATGAATGCTCATCAATTTAAAAAAAAAAAATCTTCTTTATTCATAAAGCATTCATATTTAAAATGATTTCTTTTTTTCCTTAATGAAAACAGGGTTTGGGGAGCATTACAAATAATTATTATTTTTAATTACATGTAGTTCTTCATCAGAGTTCTTGAAGACGGCCCACTGTGATCCTCTGCTGAAAATACCAGGGCTTTTCAAAAGCTTTTTAATTACCCATTTTTACTGCTCTCTTTGCAATATACACCCAGTAACCAAAAAGAAGAAAAAAGAAAAATACAAGAGGGGTCCGCCTACAGGTGTGCATAGGTCAAGCACTTGTTTCTCTTCTGGAATGATAATTTTGCTTTTCCAGCCAGCAGGTAGTACTGCCTGCTATCGGCACCCAGCTCGCTCGCTCTTGGGGAGGGAATACTTATCACAGAGCTGCAGTGCATTTTAATCAAGGTTCCCAGAGTGTTTTACAAACATTAATTGCCTCTTAAGGACAGGATGAAGCATTGCACCCATTGTACTGATGGGTGAGCCAAGGCATGGGGAATCTCAATAACTCCTGTCACAGCAAGCCAGGCTATGAGCAGAGTGTGAGCGTCCTCACCCCTGTGTTGCTGAGACGCCTCCCCTCTGCCATCCAGTTTTGCTCACTTTCCTTAAAATATGAACTTTTCAGACTCTGACTTTTTCCTTGCGTAGTATAAGGCAAGTGCTGTGCGTGCTCTGATGTCGCTCTGAAGTTCTGGTAGAGCTGTGTGTGAAAACGCTCTTGGTTTATGTGTTTGCTGAGTTTGGAGGCCTCTGCGGCAGGACTTTGATTTGACTGTGAACCTCATGTTTTGCTGCTGCCCTTTGTGGCTCTGTTGGGGCCACTGGATCACCTCCAGAATAGTTCCTGTTTATTACTGATGTCTCACCGCTCTGTGAGTGACAGAAAGAATTCCACTTTTCAGCACAAAAGTTCACCCACTTAATGATTCCCCAGCATGATACATGCTCTGTCTTGTATTCAATTATCTAGTAATTATCAAAGCAGTAATGAAGCTATGCATAAGAAGTGTATAGATCAATAAAAACAGTCCAAAATTATGATGGAGCACTGACAGGCTACGAGCCCAACTGCTTTTTCAATGCTCGTTCCATTTTTTTTATTTTTTTATTTTTTTATTTTATTTTATTTTTTTTTAACAGTATCAGAAAAAAAGGATTCAAAGTTGTATTATTTACTCCTAACTGATAATGATCATGCATACGTTCTGAGTGATTTGCAAAAGGCTGTGTAAGTGCTAATGAAAGTTTGTATTGGAGTGGCTGCTAAGAATATGATCATTGTTACCAATTTATTAACACCATGAAAGATTTCCTGTCCTAAAAAGACTGCCAGGCAGCGTCATAATCCGGAGCGGGCAGAGCCATGTGGTAGGTTTGACTGAGCCCCTTTGACAGTTATATCATTTATTTAGCTGTCTATCTTTAGAAGTTGGGAGGCTTTGGTTTCAGAGGCATGCCGAAACTCTCGCGCTGCATACATGGCAAGGGCAGTGGAATACCAGAGTGCTCGCTTGGGCTTTAACTACTAAATAATGTGGTTGCACATGACACAACAAGAACAGAGGTATAATCCTGCCCTGTGAAGCAGGTCACATGTTCCAGGTTCTCTGTAATGTATGCAAAGTAGCTGCTTAAATCATTACGAGTGTGTAAATCATCTTCTTCATAAACAATACCATCAAGGTACAGTCAGGCAACATGTCTCTTGTGGGTTGACTGGAGCTTGAGTTTCCTTCAGACGTGGAGGAGGTACGTCAGTGCATGTGAAGCAGATTCATCTGTTGCTGCAGTGTGGTCTCTGCAATGTTTTGGATTTCTGAGATGAATATGCTCAGGCTGTCTTCTTCACATTGAATCCTGAAGTACAGGGAAAGGAGGAGGATGTGAATGAGGCTGATGTAGCCTATACGATGTGAGGCTACCATGAAAAAGTTGCTCCTTTTTCTTCTGGCTTTGTAAGTCACGCAACAGATAACCATTTGCTCCTCTTCATAACTTTAGTAAGTATCCAGAGCTCCTGTTGCAATGTATGTACGTGCATTTGGGGAGGAAAAGATTTGTTGAGCAGTTTATTAGAGTCATACCTTTTGCTTTAGCAACTGTTCCCCTTATAGACTATGATACTGTTCGTTTGTCTTTAATGTGCCGATGTACTTTCTGTAACTCCTAAGCAATGACCCACACCTCTTTAACGCAGTTCTCAGTGCTGACTCGTTCAGTGGTGAGTGAAACTGAAAGCGAGATGTGATCTTGTTAAAGCCCTGCTGTGCTCCTGCAGAAAGTGGAAAGGTAGTAGTCGTTGCTGTTACTGGAGTTTGTGTCTTTTTTTGTGAGGTGGGGAGGGGTTGCTGGATTGTATGCTCACCTCCCCACCCCCAAATGTTATATTTTGGATTGCTTTAAATAGTTGTTTGGGTGATGTTATTACGGTGAATCATGTTTTTAATGTCTGCTTTAAACACGCGTGAGTTCATAGTGAGACAATAGGAGCCCTCTGTCATTTGCTATCACGTAATGTTTATGCAGCATGTGAAATATCCTTGTTTTGCAAAGACAGGCGGGTCTTCTGAGCAGAAATCCTGTCCCAAATGTGTGAGAACGGGTCGTTTTGGTTAAAAAGCGAGAGCAGAGCCGGTGGCTCCATATGTGCTGAATGGCAGCTGCTGGCTCAGAGATGCCTAACGTCGGGATTAGAAGTTGGTTCGGTCAGGTTTAGGCTCAGTGGAAGCCAACTGAGCACGGTGCCGACCTAATGGTGCCGCACGCCGCACCGTGCCCCGCCGCGGCGCGAAGAAAAACGGGAGCAGCGCTCATCAACTTTCTCCACATGTGGAAACAGAGTTGTGAGAGCAGGGGCATCCCCAATGCATCGGCAATTTGCTGAGCGCCCGAGGGCTGCATCTCATTTGCGTTAAGAATGTGGAGGTCGTTCCTCGCCTTTATCTCGGCGGCGGGGCCGGTGCAGGCCGCAGGGCCCGCGGCACCGGGACCCGGGTTCGGGGCTGCCTGGGGGCACCGTCGGGCCTCGGCGGCGCCGCGTTGAGCGCTCCGCCTTCGCCCTCCGCTCCCTCCCCCGGGCCCTCCGAGTGGGACCAGCGGGCTCAGGCTCGGGTCCGGCCGTGGCAGCGAGCGGCAGCCCGCAGCAGGTGAGAGATCTGCCCGGCCTTCGGGAACTGTGCGCCCGTCTCCGCGGGGCCAGGAGGTGCTGCGGAGGACGGGGCGAATCTGTGCCCTCGCAGAAACCCCGCGTTCTGACAGCTTTGGTAACGAGGGAAAAAAAAAAAAAAAAAAAAAAGAGACGCAAAACAACCCAGCCTGTGCTTTTTCAATAGAGATAACTGTTATCTCTTATAGAAGTCTACATAAGTGTAAGTAATTGCCCGCACTTGGCTCTGTGACAGGGAAAGGCTGGGATCCGCAGACTCGCGTTACACGGTGCGTGCAGGGAAGCTGCGGGGACTGCAGGCGTTCGTGCCCCGCTCCGACCGCCGGGGTAGAGTCCCGTGCGGGAGTTCGTGGTGCCTCGGGAAGGGGGCGGGGAGGGGGCACGTTGTGCGAAAGACTTCTAGCGAAGTTTTGCCGGGATCGTCATTAAAACCAAAGCGAACCAAACGGTCGCGCAGCCGCACCGAGCCGGCTGCCTTTGTTCGGCATAGAGGTGCTGGGGCCGCGTCAGGAAGGAGCGGCGCGAATCCGCGTCGGCTGCGCTCGTCCTGCCGGCAGACTCGGCGTTTTGCCCCTTCTCCGCCTCATCTCGGCTCCCGAAGCCGGCGCTGCGCGGGAGCTGAAGGGATCCTTGCGCGCGTGCCCGTGCGCACCGTGGAGCCGCGGATCGCCTCGTGGTTCGCACGCCGCGCCGGGCGCTGCCTCCGCGGCTCTGCTTCCGCCGTGCGTGCGCTGCCGGCGGCCGGCGCTGGCGCCTTATCGCAGGAAGCGGTGCGGAAAGCAGTTGCTCCCTCGCTCTACCCGGCTCCCGGGCAGCCTGATTAACGACTCCTCTGCCCCCGCCTGTCACTCAAGTGTTGGGGACGGCACGGTCTCGCTGCTGGCTCTCTGCTGTGTCAGGACTAGTCTCCTTCAATTTTATTTTTTTTTTGACCAACCTTAGATAAGGCATTGAGTATGATTACAGGCTGCTTTTTTTTTTTTTTTTTTAATTTGCCTTTTCCTTCTCAATTCTTTGCTCGCTCTCTCACTGTATATTTATAAATTAAGGTATAAAGTGAAATTCTCCTTTGCCTTCTCCGTGACCTGAAACAAGTGCAGCTTTTCCTAATGCTGGTCGTGGACACCTTTGGAACTGGCTTCTGTTGTTCTCACTTTAGCATGCTTCTATACTGAAGAGGATGTGAGTCTGGTCAGTTTGTTTGGAAAAAGAAAACAACAACAAAAACCAAACAGATTGAGAGGGAAATACCAGGATAAAATCCATTATTTCATCATGTGGAAGCATCTGTGAGGAGCAGTGCTTTGATAAAATAATCCTATCCTACACTGTTCCTCCTTACTTTTACTACTAAAAGCTCATAGAAAGGAGATCCTAATATGTTGGAATTAAAGGATACTTTGTGATATCTCAGTGTACTGAGTGGGTATTCCAAGAAGCCCAGAAATATTTTCCCTTAAAAAAAATTCATCTTCTATTTATTTCCAAATTGTGGTCTGCAGACACATAATCACAGTGTGATAGAGATCTGCCATATCATATCATCCAGTTAGGGCTTTTAATTAAAAAAGTTTCATGTGAAAGCGGCGTAGTGGTTCCCCCTTAGGTTTGAAGTTTGTCAGCGGTCCACAATCCAAAAATTTAGGAATGTTCATTCAAGAGAATTATGGTCCTGAATCATTTCATTTTGCTTTCATTTCATCCTGTAATTTTTCTCCTCTCCTTTCAAACACGGCTAAAACCAACGAGAAAGCAAAATTTTGAAGTGATTTGCAAAGTTATTTGATTTTTATAAAATTCCGTGGTACAGTGTGCTGTGTGTGCCAAACTGCAGACAGACCTTCAGCTCATAAATTAAGTACATTTTTTTTGTTCTGGTTTAAGCCCATAGAGATTTCTGCCAGTTAGGTTTTTCTCTTCTGTGATCATCATGCATAATAGTCTGATGCTGCAGATACTTGCAGGAGCGTAGCGAAACTGGTAGCATCATGTATGTGGTTTGATTTTTAATGCATAGCATATTAAAGCATATTTTCTATCCCAAAAGATGTTAGATGAGACTACTGCAGTATATATTAAAACAGTAACTGGACTCCTAAGCAGTCTAATATGAATAACAAAGGTATGTAGTAATTAATGCTTAAGAAACAAACCAGAAATACCTTTTTAATATAGAAAAACCTGTATTTGAGAATACTTTTAAATATTTACCTTTTAAAAATAAAACTTTCAGATGTTGTTCCCTGCCAAGATCTAAGTCTGCTCAGCTCCGTGTACTGTTTGATTATGTTTATTTACCTATTTGCTGCCAAAGTTTTAAGTAAAGTCACACCACAGTTGTGGAAATGGCTGGCTAACACCTGGAACCAACCTGTGGAAGTGATTAAACTGTTTTTTTTTGTTTTTTTTTTTTGCCAGAGGTTTCCTCTGCTGCTGCAAGGACACTGTTCTCTCCATTGTACATTCCGCTCAGTGATGCTAATTTTCAAAACGGAGATTACCAGGAACTGGGGGGGGGGGGGAAAATAGAAAGGAAAAAGAAAGCTCATTTTCCTTTTCCACTCTGGGGATGAAAAGAAAGCATGAGATGAGATGATGAAATCTGTTACTTCTAAAATATGTGATAAACCAAAACAATTGGATGAACAATTGTACAGTGAACAAATCACATGTGTAATTCTTTGTTTAAATTAGTTTTAAATGCAAAGCAGGTTTTGTAAACGTCTTGCTTTTTTCTTACTTGCATACCTCGGGCATCATTGGACTGATGAGCAATACTTTAAAGAGATTTTTAATGGTTTTTAATTTAATTCCAGCTTTCATAAACCCTAAAAAATAAAAGCAAAACAAAAAACAAACAAAAAAACCCGATTTATTATCTAGTAAATACAAAACATGGAACAAAATCTGTAATATGTATCCACATAAAAACGTGTAAGTACAAAAGATTGTGTTGTATAACTGCTTAATTAAGTGCATATAGGTTCAATGTACACAAATTAGTATCCAAAGGAAGACTCCTTCCTTTGATAGAACTTCATTTAGTTGCAGCTGACATCTTACAGTGATTATTGCCTGGGTTGTCACTTTTCAGAATCACAGTGGAAACATAAATAATTCTTTTAACCTCATTGTTTTGTGTATGTTGAAGTCTTTGGCGTGCCAATTTAAATTGTGACTAAAACTGGTGATTTGTAAATTGCTGTGATTAAAGTCTGTGTCTGTGTAAATAACCATCAGTGCACATAGCGCAGTGAGTTTAAGATATACTGTGTACCTGTTCCTCTTTGCTTTTAGAAGGATTGGGCACAAAGCTGAGTTATTTCATTAAATCAGCAACGTGGCGCATTTATTAGGTGGTTTGTAGCAGAAATACTGAGTGCTATTTCCAGATTGCATAAACATTTTTGTGTTTTCCAGATATCCCTTAGCTGAGGTATTGCTTTAAGAAAAGTTGTTAGTGTCGTATCTTCTTCCTTTTGAGATCTTCTTCTTCATTCTGAGATCCCGAGCGGGTTTTAAATCCTGATCTTCCAATTCTGGGACTTGCAGAAGTTTAGACAAAATGATTTTTGTAGTAAGTGAAAATGCCAGGGGGAATGCTGGCCTGTAGTTAATATCTTGAGCAAAGGCTGTGGAAATAAGGATGTGTGTTTTGAGATGAACGCGTTCATTAATTAGAGAGCATTAAGAAAATAAGACCAAATCTAGAAGACCTCTTGTAATTAATCATGGTTTTGTCTGAATAAAATCTGCCTCTGTCTTCCTCAGCGCCAGTTGCAGTAATGGCTGCAAGATACTATCGGATAGAATTACCAAACTATGCTTGGTCTGAGCAGGCCTCAGGGCTAAAGCAGTGCCAAATGAAGACCCTGTACTACTGAGAGCAAGTGTTCAGCTGAGAACTATTAAGAGAAAGAAAAAGAAAGTTGTCACAGCTGTGTCCTTTTAAGGTCAACACCAAAAAAGAAGTTGATGGAGGGAGATGACTTACTGATGTAACTTAGGGCAAAAGAGATAAGCAATAAAAATAGTATTAGGTCTCTCTTTGATAGAGTGACTTCTGTCAGCTTACATAGAGAACCAAGTGAAAAAATGCACCATGTTAGTTACTGTGACAGTGAAGCTCATGCATCATATGGAAATTTGGTTGCAGCAATGGCACTGGGTTCTGGAGCCTACCTTTTGTTATTTAATTAAGAACGCGGGTAAATCGTCCAAGTATACTAGGATACAAGTAATTTAATTGAAATAAAACACTCAAACTACGTGGTAGAAAGTTGGACATAAACCGTAGATAGCTTCTGGTGTTGTTTTTGTTGTTGATATCCTGCCTGGATGAGGTGTCCTGGTGGGAGTGCAGAGCTGGAGCTGGGTGTAGACTGGTTCGACACCTCTCTCTCTGGTTTCTGTATGGGATGGCAGTTTTTGTGTGCGTTTTAAAGATGTTTGTAGTCAGTGTGAACTAATAACAACTTTTCTTCTCTGAACTCCTGTGTAACACAGTGCTCCAAATTCCACCCAGTGTAGCTTCTGCTGTGTAATACAAAAGCTGAATATCATTAGCATATCTTATAGAAGTATAGTTTCAAAGCATTTTAATGACAAGGAAGGCATTATAATCTTCCCTTGCATGTTATTTAATGAATCAGTTTGCTTGCAATAATGATTTCACTTTTCTGAAGGCAGCACTTCCATTTCCTGGCAGATAGAGATTGTTTTCTGATGATTTTTTTTTTTCCTGCCAAGTCTTTGTAAGCCCTCCTTCCTTTCTGCACAGCTTACTTTCATTCACTCAGACGATCTTTGATGGCTCACCTCTCCACCTGACTTTCTCCCCCTGCTCTGAGAAGCACTGCAGACCAGCAGGAGCCTTGTGTGTGAAAGCAGCACTCTGGTGCTTGGGTAGAAAAGCCTCTGGTGAGGAGCTTCAGCACGGTGAACTGTGGGGCATCTGTGGGCTGAGGAGGAGAGCATGGACAGATTTGGGCTCTGCTGTGAGTTTCTTCAGGTGTTTGACTTTGAGATTTTTGTGGGACTCGAGCTAATTCACCCCATCTGCCCAGTTACGGTTCCAGCCCTGGCAGGGAGGGTTGCAGGATTTCCATTGGCAGATGATGGAACGGAGCTGGGCTGAAAATGTGCTGCAGAACACTCCAGAGGAGAGAGCGGCTTCTGCTATCTAAATCATTGAGAATCGAAAAGCCCTGCATGTTACCAAAGGAAAAAAATATGTATCTCTGTGTTATATCAGACAGAAGGGCGTGCCATATCATGGCTTATCACAAAGCACTGGTTATAGCAAAGAATATGGATCATAAATAAGTGCATACCTAAGTGGATTTCACTGTGGCGGGGAAAAAAAAAAAGTGATACTGGTATGTCATGCTACTGTGGGGAAAAAAGAAAAGACAGCAAATGGCATGGTGTTTGCTAAAGCAAAACAGTGTGTGAAGGTTGGTGAGGCCCAAATGAAGCCCATAAAATGCTTTTTAGGAACTGTAGGGATTGTGTTGGTCAGTTTGACCACAGAAGGCTTTTCTCCTTAGCCATCTGTTGCCATCTTTGTTTTTCTATGGTGGATTCTGTGAAAAAAAAGAGGTGTTAGAACAAGTTAGAAAGATGGGATAGCTCAAAGAATGAGCGAGGTGACGGACAGAGAAGTGGGAGGAAAAGCTTGTGTTTGCTTCAGTTGGAAAAGAAACAGACATCATCTTGTATCTCGTTGGTCCCATCCAAATAGATTAATTTCAATTGAAAACTGACACTCAGAATTTTAACACATTTTGTCCTACAGAAAAGGTGGGGAAAAAAACAAAACCAATCGCTTTTAGTGAGCAACAGTCTTTACTTTTTGGTCATTTTTGGAATGGGGGTGTAGTCAGAAACTGCCCGAACTCTCTCCAGATGTGTTGTATCTGTAGATCTCTGTCCCACTCAGTGTACACAATCTACTGAACATAACTCTGTGTAGTTTTACTTCTTCTCCACTGCTAATTGTGGCTGTCATTGGGTTGTAGTGGCAGAGCAGTGCGGGGAGCTTTGAGTTACCTAAGTTTGTATTTTGTGTACCTATCTAGAGGACTCAGGAGTTGTCTTCCTAATGACTAAAAAGCACTTGCATTACAAAAAGGTGTGCATTGCCTGTGTGGAGTGTGGCACAATCACACGTATCAGTGAATGATAAGACGGATAATAAGTAAGGACTTGTCTTTTTTTGTGACAAGCCTTGATAATCGGTAATGCTGCAGTTTATCCTTTCTGCCAAAATAACAAACACTATTCATTTTGTATTATATGCCCATGTATATAGAGAGAGAATATTTTATTATCTTGTATTTTCCCTGGAGATGGGAATTACTGTCATTTTAAGACTGTTTACTTTAAGGAAATGCAGAAGGTCACCTTGAAAATAAATGTGTTTAAAAAAAGTAGAATGGAGGAAAAGAATAACCTTTTTCTTATCTGCTTTCAAGAAAACAGTGCCCTTGGCATGTGCTTTTTTCTTTTTTTTTTTTCTTTTTTTTTTATTTTAAGGAAGAGTGGTAAATCTGTGCATACTGTGAAAAAGTGGATTTGTGTATGCTGTGCTGAAGTACTGTGGAAATTCTTAGCAGTGGATAGCTCTTTGAACATCAACCGCACTATGTAATCCCTTTTATAAAGTGACCCACCTTTATCCTAAAATTAGATAGGTTTTTATTTTTGCCATGACTGTGTCTGGTGGAAGGATGTTTCATAGCCTTAGTGCTTTGTCAGTTAAAACTCTTGCTTCTCATTTTCAGCCCAAAATTAATCATGGTTAGTCTATTTGTTCTTATGCCAACATGATCCAAAGCTTTTCCCTCCCTAATATTAACCTGCTGCTAGCAATTTTGTTGCTAGTCTAAATGAGCTTCACTTCAGATACTTGGAGAGAGTCCTATCTTCTGCCTCTTCATTAATACCAGTTAAAATTCATCTTTTTTTAAACATCATAAATAGTTTTCTTAATTCAGTGTCATCTGTGATGTATGCATTGATTTACCTGTTTCTGCTGAAACACTTGCTTGGCACGTTTAATGCCTTGTGAAGTGTGTTTTTTGAGTGGTTTATAATTGTGATCAATTCCTTTTCTTTCTTAAGTAATTTGAGTTAATACAAATTACAGAGATTCTTATTCCAAAGCATGTATTTGTTCTTAATACTTACACAACTTACAACGCAACTTTCAGTGGTTTTGTGTGTTATCTGAACACTAGTGCTGGTTGAAGATACCAGCAGTGTCATCTACTGTCTTAGTACTTTCTGCATAAACTCACTCGTGTATTTCTCTCATTAAATCGTGGGATACAGCTGTCTGACGTGAGGCGTTAGGCCCTGATGGACCAGTTCAAATGGAAGACTTGAGAATGAAGTAGTTGAGTTTCAGTCTCTGCCCTGTCATTTGGCCTCAGGACCAGACTCCCTTCTTGATGAGCATAAGAAAAACAGTGTAAATACAGCCACAATATGGCTGTTTTGAAATGGGAGCTGTTAGCATATTACGCTGCTTTGCTGAGGTCAGAAAGGAAACTATGGTTAGAGACATTTCCCAGCCCTTGGCTGCCTGTCTCATGAGGACTTCCCTTCCTCTCTTTTAATAATTTACTATCTTATTTAAGGAGGAAAAAAAGAAAAAAGAATGAACAAACAGGGCAGAAAGCCTCTCCCTATGTATTGGTTGTAGGAAGCAGAGGTTGACGAAGAGCAGTTGTCTCTCTTGTTCACCAAGTCCTGATGGCTGTGTGCGCTGTGCTTCCCTTCTGCCTTTCACTTGGGTTTCTGCTGATGGAGCCCAAAGCATGTAGGGGAATGGTGCCAAGCCTGATCTTCTGGGAGCTGTGAAGGTGTTCAGTGTCCCACGGTTGAGATATAGCCATGAGCTGATATTGGGTTTTCTTGTAGAGCCAAGCAAGTAAATGCCAGCCTGTCTGCTGCAGGGGTTGCGTATTGTGGTACGAACCGATAGACGCTGTTGATTAATCTCTTGAACATTCCTTTGAGAGTTCAGTTTCCATCAGTGCATTTTAATAATTTTTTCATTTTCACCTCTGTATATTCATAATTAAAGGAAGCAGTTCATCCAGCAGTAGAAAGAAATCCCTGTCTGGTTCTTTCTTGTGGGCTTCTAATTTCCACATTGCACAGCACTGTTTTGTCGGTGTGGGCTTTTACAGCGGTCATCTTTTTGCCTCGTCATGCTGCCTAAACCATCGGCTTTTCCTCACTTCTTGAATCTCAGTGGTGGGTTTGCTTTCCAGCTTCAGGTCAGCCTAAGACATACTGCCTTTTTGCCCTAATGAAATTGACTTGTGGGGCTGTGAATTCAGGATAAAATGTAGAGATCTGCAGGAAGCGATTAGCAGCTGGTTACTGGTGTAAAGGTTAATGCCTTATGACATTAAGATTTTTATCAGCATGTACAATTAAATGTACGTGAACAAAACTCCTAGGCTTTGTACTCTTGCTGTAGCAGAAGGAAAGGATGGTATCCTCTTAAGGCAGCTGGGCACAGCAGCATCACATGTGGCACTGTTCCTCTTGTTTCTATTCCCCACTCGTGCCTTTACAGGGAAAAAGATAAATCTCTAAATCCAAATAAGTCTGAAGTCTGCCTGTGCAATTCTCAGGACAAGTGAACTGCTTAATCTGCAGGCTGTAACCTTCATTCCACCAACTGCTCTAGCTTTGCTGTTTCTCAGGAGTTTTGAGTGGACACCTTTTGTATGTTTTTGTTGCTGCATTTAATATTTTCACAGAGTTTCGGAGGACTGGTTTTTCTATAATGCATCCTTGTTTTCTTCTCCAAATGTTATGTCAGTGATTTGCAGTCGTGATTCAAATCAAAACGTGAAACATTAGACGTTGATATGGCAAGCTGTTAGAAGCAGAGGAGATGGCGTTTTTCACTAACAGCAGAGTCTGTTCAAGTGTGTGCATGCTGCCCAGATCACAGTACTCTGTGGATGTGTACCATTACCCTGGTTCTACTACTGGTAATGTTTTAGGTAGACAACATTTGGTTTGGGCTAAACCAGCCCCACTTTTTCTGCTGGGCTTTGCAGTTCCTAAGCTTCCTGTTCTTCTAGTGCTCAGTCTCATGGAGCTATGGGCAGCTGCTCCATGTGCTGGCAGTGTTGCATAGGCCACAACTGGGAATCCTGCAGAGCCCACTGTGCTGGGGGAGCAGGGCTGCGAGTTGGTGCCCAGCCTTTAATTAGCCTGGTGCTAGGATTGTCCAGCACTGAACTTCAGGGCTGGAGTGAAACAAGCATGCCATCTGGTGAGCAGGCAAACGGGAGCGGTGTATGGTCTTGCTGCTGCAGGCGGAGACAATGTTAGGAGCCTGTGTTCATAGTGCTGGACAAAGTACTTCAGGTTTGTGGAAGGTACAGAGCTGCAGCAGTCTGGACGTGTGATAGGATGGGAAATCAGCTGGTTTAGATCTGAGCGTCATAAGGAGTAACTGGTATTATTATTGAAGGGTCAGGCTCTGTCAAGATGCTGTGGGATACAGTAATGTGAGGGGTTATTTAAAATAAGGCTCAATCCCATGCTTGGTTTGGCCACTAGATTGTGATGCTGAAGAAGACCCAAATATTAGCTACTTAACACATATGTAACTTTGTGTGTTGTAGTCTCTGTTTTTTATGCATGTATACTCTCATCCTGTTTCTACATACAAATGGTTATGTGAATGCTGTCTTGCAGCAAGATTTTTATCTGTGTGATGTTGGGCTGTTCTCGTTACTCACGAGAAGAATCCACTGAGAAGTTATGAAGATCATTTCTAATTCCTGTCGTGTTCTTTCAATACATACTGTGAACAAAAGAATTGTTTAGGAGATGCATGAATGTAATTTGGCTCTGATTTCCTCTCTGTCTTCTTGTAAAGCAAGGCATCTTTGTAGCATAAATCCAGTTGTACCAGATTTCCAGGGATAAGAAATTTATAGCTGATGCTGATTGCCCCCAAAAAGACTATAACTATTGTGAGATATTCTCTACAGAAATATCACAGTTTTAGGTCCCATATCAGTTCATCAAGTAATTTTAGGAGCTGGATTCCCTCCTGATTGCTAATAGTACAAAGATCACTTTTGCAGCCTTATGTCTTGTGGTTTATCAGATCAAACTGTTGCAGGAGTAATTATTTACTCTTGACTAGAACCATTTTGGGAAGAATCTGCACTCTGATGCGTGTCTGAAACATTTATCTCTTGGGTTGTTTTAAATAACAGTTGTGGATGTTCTGAAGCTATTCCTAGATTGGAAAATTAGAAGCAGCCCTAGCTGGGATTGATTGGCATGGGGAGAGCAAACAGCAACAGATTATTGATTGGGCAGCAGCTTTCTGAGCAAGATGACATGGTCTGTGCTCAGCCAACTGGCTTAGGTTTGGCAGTCCTTTCACTCAGTTGTGGTTATCTTGCCCCATCTGTGTTGGACTCTCAGCCTCTCCACCTAATTGGCTGTGTTAATTTGTAGCCCGCACCTTCAGATCTCAGGTACATCCCAAATTCCTTTGCACAAGTTGCAACATTACTTCAAAGAACGTGCTGTTGTAGCCTCTGCAAATAATTTTGGGACTTTTTGTAGACTGAAAGATGCCAGTGAACCCAGAAGTTGCTTTAATAAGTTGCTTTCTTCATAAGTGAAAACAGGACAAAAGCTTTCCATTTTTTGTGGGATATATCCCAGCGCAGCAAATCAGCCTGACATCGTTGCTGGATATTTCTTGAAACTGGTGAGGTGCTGGATTGGGGATTGAGGTGGCAAGAAGGCAGTGGAGGAGGAAGACAGGAGTGGAGAGGTAAGGGTCACTTGTAGGATGGGGGGTTGAGAATAAAAGTCTGTAGTTGTACTTTTATTAACTTCTTTTTTTTTTCCAAGATAAATTCTAGATCTATTTTTAAGGAAACTTAAAAATTGTTGGAAAAGAGTTGCAGTTAGTGTCCAGAGTATTTTAAAGCATATTTTAAATGGGAAAACAACTGTCTGCTTTTGTGCATTCTCTTTGGGCTACAGATTTCTATTTGATTCCTGTCTCGTGTAGCTCTTGTGTCTGTTCCATGCGTTGCAGTGTGTGGATTCCGCAACCTATGTTCTCCTTATGTTTGTGGAAATTATGTATTTAACTCTCAGAAAAAAATCAATTTTTGAATCTTTTCTGTATGTGTTTTATTATCCTGGCAGATCATCAAGGTTTAAATTAAATTTCCGATGTCTGCATGGTCAAGGCTAATGTGAAGGCTTTTGGCACTAGCTCACCACGCAATGAGGAATGGAAGCCAGTAGAGTAAGAAGTCTCCTATCAAAAGCTGAAAGCTAGATTCATAAAATCACTTACGCAGGCATTATGAGATTTTCCCATGGAATGTTTTTGTGAGAGTTGGGCAAAAAGTGATTCAAGAAGAGCATGATTTGCGCTATATGTATTCATCCAGCAGTCAGCAGCTGAAATTGGCACCCCTTGCCATCTGTAAAGGAATATCAGCACACACGGCCCACAGCAGAGCTTGGGGGAGTCTCCTTGCTCTGTGCCCTCCTGTCCCCTCTCCCACCCAAATGAACTGGTGAACTGAAATACATGTTTCATAGTGAACATTCTGTATTTGATTCCTAGGGCCACTTGAAAAATGTTTCTTGGTTTTAAAGCATGTTCGTAACAAAACACTGTGATGAATAAGTTGCAAAAGTAGCTTTCTTGTCAGCATTTTACTTCATTCCTCAACTTAAAAAGAAATATAAATAATAGATAAAAGGGGCAAACAATAGATGCAGTACTCACAGTGAATCCATTTTCAGTTGCTTTGGTTGTTTTTTTGTTTTACTTTAAGAAAGTGTTTCTGACATAGTGTGGGGTCCGTGTGGTCTGTACTGCAGCAGAGATCCTTTCCTAGGTAACGGGGATGCTTCCAGAGGCAAGGTAATTCACCACTGCTTTGGCTGGAGCTGCTACTGGGCTCCAGCGTCAGTTCTCTGATTTCTGACAAGTGGCCAAGATTTCTTGAATAGGCACAGCTTTCTGTTTTGTGTGGAGAACACACAATCCACTCTTTTGTTGTGGTTGCCACTGCTGTTGTTTCTCCCCCATTCACAATGCAGAGTGGGGTTACTTGTGCCGAGTGCAAAACCAGTGCCAAAATCTGACTTGCTGAAATTTAATGTGATGTTAATTTTTGTGATAGACGTAGAAAGTATCAGAGATGTAGTACGAATCCCCCTGTATTATGACCTCCAAGTCAAGAGGCCGTACTGGTGATGAAAGTTTTATCTGTCATAGGAATACCAGGATGAGAGTTTACTGGATGATTCAACCCAAATGTATAAAAACTGTTTATATAGAGATTGCCAAACGTTTTCCATCGCTTTTTCTTTTATCTAAATTCTTGAATATATTACTAAATAAAGTAGTCTGTGTTTGGAATGTATGGCTGTGGGATATATAGAAACTCACAGCATGTGGGGGGAAGCGTTAGAATAGGGAAATACAATAGTTTTGTAAACTTTACGTGAATATAGGTACGTCGTATATAGACTCAAGATTCACTTTGCTGATCAAAGCATCCAAATAACTTTTGGATTTAATAATGTCAGCAATGAATGCTAATATATGGAAATTGAAAAGCATGGAGCAACAATAGCTAGCCACGCTTACCTGTATTACCCTGCAGCATGTAGATTTACATTTTTTTGTTTTGTTTTGAAATCGCTGTTTGGAAAATGCGTGTTCTTTTTCCCTTCTTCCATACTTCTGAATGTGGGTTCTCCTGAGCAAGCTTAGACAAGATTCAAACTAAACAATAGGGGAACATCAGAACCTTTGAAGGCTCGGCTTGGATAGGTACCCGAAGCCAAAGTCTGCTTTGATGTGCATGGGCTCAACTCCTTTTGCCCTCGGTTGCCCTGTCTTACCTATGTAACTTGTGTCTGGAAACTCTTGCCAATTTTTTTCTTTAAAAAAAAAAAAAAAAAAAAAAAAAGGACATTTTTGCAAACTCACGTTCATCTTAGTTCTAGTCTGGCTGGAAAATTACTGCAATAATGCCCTCTCCGGTGGTGAGCTCACATTGCTGTTTCAGGTCCAGGTTGTAGTCCTCTCAATTTGTAGTTTTGATATAGCTGAAATTTCAACCCTGTTTCAGTGTGGTGGTTCTTCTTTTTTTTTTTTTTTTTTTTTTTTTTTTTTTTCTTTTTTTCCTTTTTTCCTTTTCTGTTTTTCTACCTCAAAGTGGAAAGAAAATCATTTGAACTTCTCTGGAATGTTAGCCAAAGATACACGCTTTCTGTTTCATCTCCTAAATAATTTGTAGTTCAATTTGACTGAAGTTTTGGGCTGAAGAACTTGGATGCCTTCTTTGTTGCATATAATAAGCCTCACCTAGCAGAGAAAGGAGCTGCAATTCTCATTCATGGTTCTCTCAAAGTCAGTGAGGCCTTTGCCATTAGTACCAAGGAAAAGAGGATCAACCTCTTGTATGTCTAACGCAAAAGAAGGAATGAATCACTTGTAGCTATACCTGGTTGCTCCTGCCTGGGAGCCAGATCACCTTCATTCCTCACCCAGTGTAACGCTGTGCTCGCTTCTGCCAACACACTCAACTCGGTTTAGTTCTGAGTCATTTGCAAACCCTAAACTCCCATTGTCTTCAAAGGACATTTGGATTAAAAAGAACATCGTGTTTACTCAGGCTGAAAAGAAATTGAAACATTTGAGATCACCACACCTTCCAGAAAGTTTGGAAAGATTGCTTTTTTACCTTAAGGACGCGAATAGGGTGAATACGGGGGGGATGTGATGGATGGACCAGGAGTCCAGAGGACCTTTGGTTAATCCCAGTGCAAGAATGACCTGAAACTCTAGTGGAAAGGATCAAAATGAAAATGCTGAAAATGTTTGCTCTTAATAGTTCATAATTAGATTGTAAATGTAGAGCTACACGATACCAGGATTGTCATAATGTTCAGATAGACACTGGATACTTTTATTGGAAGTGAGGATGTACAGATTTATTTAACAACAAATCATAGAACATAAATGAGAGATAATTAAAGGATGTAAGCCTTCTTACTCTTCAGAAAACAAGCCACTGTCTGAGTGTTGAGGATTAGCAGCGATTTATTTTCCACAGAGGTAGGCGATTCTGTGTCAGTCCAAAGGCAGTGAACCTTCTTTGGAGGATCTAGTGTTGGCCGTTCTCCAGGGCAGCACACCAGACTAAATGGACCTCTGGTCTGATCTAATAGGGAATGCTCTGCAATTCTCTAAAGAGTACCGACTGCAAATTAATAGAATAACCAGAAGACTCAGTGAGGATGGTAGGGCTTTCGTAGGAGGTGTCAGTCCTGGCAGAAGTCAGTTATTTCATTGCAGTAAGTAAATCAGGCTGAGTTCTCCCTGCAGTGCAATAACGACAGATTGGGAGGCATGCAAAGCAGCATCAATACATAAAAATTAAACTACTTTTAATACACAAAGCTGAGTTTAGATAAATGCAGAGCAGGGAAACAAAGGCACAATATTCTTTGAAAGTATGGCTTTTTTATGTTGTTTTGGAGACTAATTTCCATATAAATAAAATGTCAGCTTATCCTGTAACCGTCATGATAAATTGGAGCATTTAGGCTTTTGCGCAAGGTGCTCTTTCTGTACCTTATTAAATTACAGGATCTTGGTCTTTTGCCAAGTGCCAGGTTGAAGCTCTCCCTGCTGAAATGCAGGGAGGGATGTGGGCCTGAAAGTCACAAGGAACCAGCTTTAGTGCCGAGCTGAGAACCCTGGCTGCAGGTCTCCTGCAACGCTCTTGTTTTCACATCTCTCTCTGTAGATCCTTTCATTTACTCATAAAATGTCATTTATATTAATTTGCCTGTTTCACAGGGCCTTCCAGATTTTAACAGGTTGTCATGACATAGAGTACTTATAGATGCTGGATTGAAAGTGGAGACAAAGCACATCTTTGCCTTCTTGGGTTCCAGAGGTCTGCTGGCAGCAAGCTCCCTGCATTGGACCACCAATAAATGCAGCGCTGCAAACTGCTGTGCTAAGGCTCCCACAATAGGAGAAACACTTGTGGAGTTCTTGGTTTTGGGTGCTGGGTACTCTGATATTCCAGCAAGCATTGCCTGCTCAGATAAATCACCTTTTGGCTTTGCTTTCTCCTGAAAGTGTCTGCAGGCTGCTCCTAAACTCCCTGAAGTGAGCAAGTGTCTGCTTTATACCCATAGAAGGGTTAGATTTATTCCAGTGGCTGGATGACTACTAGTACTGTGCTGTGTTCTGAAGCATATGGTAATAGAAAAGAGCATTTTGAATTAATTGGCAGTGAGTTAATAAAGAGATTTATTTGATGAGAGCTGTTTGAAGGTGATGATTCTTAATAACTGAACAGGAGAGATGTCCAAAAATGAACCTGAAGAGCTCTGAGAACGATCAGGGTTGGGAAAGTAAACTTTAATAGGACTGAGCAAGCTTCAACAAAATACTTTTTTTTTTTTTTTTTTTCCTTTTTTATTTCTCTCTTTGTTGTAAACTGCTGAAAAAGAATTATGAACAGCTCTTGGTGAGTTGGTGGTCAGGGACCACGTGGAAAGACCTGGAAATGCAGCGGGAGAGGGGATGTAGTGAGCACAACAGCATTTTGCTATAGGACTATAAGGCTATAAGAGATGATTTTTCTTCTTGCATTTTCTAGATTGATGAAGCTATCATGGCTTCAGTGGTGCATGCAGAATATAGAATATCAAGTAGGTATCTCGACCATATGAAGCATCTGATCGTGCCAAATGTTACTGATATGAAGAGACTTGTTCTATTCTAATCAGTGACAGGCAGGAAAGACTGGCTTGTAGAAAAACATATATATAGCTTAGTAAGCACTTAATAATTAATTGCTCTTGCTTAGCACTACGGTGTGCTAGTCTTACAGCTTCCTGTGTGATGTATTTGAAGAAGCTGGGGAAGAGGTCTTACTTGAAGAAGGAATTGCTTGTAGTTAAGGTTACTCTGCCCTCCCATGGTTTAGGATCTGATTCCGGAGTTGCTTACCGAAAGTCTTTTTTCTTCTCTTCCTTTCTCAGCAGACAAAAGTGAAGATGGGAGCTTTGACCAGTCTTGCTGTGTCTTAGTCTAGGGTAGTTTGCATTTCATTTAGACCAGGGAGCACATTTGATAATTTTCAGCAGGAACAGCATAGGAGAATTTCACCTGGATTATCCAGTGTATTTACAGATGGTGTTGATTACTAATTTTGAAAATGCTTTGATTAGAAAAGTCCAAAACCTTTGAACTTGGGGCTATTCTGGTGGTCTTGTTGGCTTTCAGGTTGCACTGAGGGCTGCACAGAGTGCTGCTCCCCAGCTGGTAACACACGGAAGTTCTCTCTCAGGACATGACATTTTTGGCTTTGGAGCCTTTGCTCCTTACAGCTGCTCTGTTGTGGAGAGAGTGGGGAAAAGGGTGTAAGGTACGGGCTCCAGACGGGTTAGGTCTTTATGTGCGGGATAGAAGCAGATGCTTTGAATGCTGAAGGGTTTTTTTTTTATATAAAGCACTGCAGACAGTCTTTGTAGCATATTTATGTGTAATAAGCTGGGGTTTGTTTTTTATCTTTTTTTTTTTTTTTTTTTTTTTCCACAGGAAAAAAAAAAAAAGAGAGAGAAATTAAAACCACAGCAGTATTTTCCCATGCAGCTCTGTTGAGCATCCTGCGATCTCACATGATCAGCTGTCCTGGTGGGGTGGAGTGTGGGAAGGTGTCAAAATATGTCTCTCAATTTTTTTTTTTTCTTAAAAGGGAAAGCCAGATGAGTGCCAAAAGCCCTGTTCTCTTCTTTAGCCCTGCAGTAACAAACTACATGAGTGTATGTTATTAAGATGATAAGATTAAATTTCTAGCTACTAACATGCTATCACAACAGCAAAGGGGGATGAAAGATCTTGAAAAAATTATGAAAATTAGCTTGACGGTCTCCTTTTAATAATAAGATCACTCCTAACCCCAACAGACAGTGTAGGCTAGAATTCCACAGGGCTTTTTTGTGGTCCTAATGATTTTAATAATACTTTGTGCTATGTAGCACCTTTCATTAGAGGATCACAAAGTGCTTTACAGTCACTAATTAATTAAGCCTCACAACACTCCTGTGAGATAGGTAAGTATTAGACATATATTAAGCTGAGACACTGAGAGTTAATGATTTTTTGCTGCATTATTCTGGCAAAATGATGGATGTTTAAGCGCTGTATGTGTATTATATATGAGTGTGGGGGTGTGTAATATATATGAGTGTAAAAGTATTAATTTTACTGTACCTGAACAAAGAGGCCCTACTTGAGTCTGTTGAATATAAATGTGTGTTTTCATTTAACTTGATGCTGCAGCATATTGATGGATAACATCACGGTCTTTTTAGGCCCTTGACTCAGTTTGCTGTTTGTAGACCTGTACAGATATTATTCCGTGGTGTATCACAAGATTCAGACCTCCTCATAAATTCTGTTAAAAAGAGAATATGACTAAGACTTGACCTAAACCTGCAGAGCAAGCAGAAGGCAGCAGCTGAACTGTTGCAACAGGCTTTGATGACAAGTCATCACGTTCAGTAAAAGTAAAGAGTAGCAACAGTGACCCACTGAGAGAGCTGATGATCAGCAGATAATTAGCTTTTGTATTCACCACACGTAAAAAAACTGTTGCTTATCAGAATTTGCTTTTTTGCTTTCCTTTTTTGAACCGAGTGCACTAGTCACTATGGTAATTCATTATTGTGAATTAGAAACTGGTTTTAGTAGAGGATTCCACCTTCTGCTTCCAGGTACAAACTGATGTGACTGCAAAACAAAAATCTCTGTTAGATACAGGAATTGGGCAGAGGAGCCTTGCCTGGTTTTGAGGGAAACTGTATGTAGCTGTTAGTATTAGTTCAACTAGAAAATAGTTGAGGGTGATCGTATCAGGTAAAACAAACCCACATGGTTTAAAGGATAATTTCAGCATAAGGAAAATAAGGTACTAACCTCTGGATTATGGTTGAGTTCTGCAGCCTGGTACACAAAGCTTGCACAGTTCAAGACACCTTTTCATTTACATCAAGCTTAGTGGTTGTTTTGTTTTTCATTTTGGAAACATGACCATTTGCGTGTAGTTAAGGCAGTTCTGTCCTAGCGTCTGCTCAGCAGTTGGCCTCTACTAAATGGCCAAGAATTTCGTTTGTTATTGCAGTGGCATTTTTGAGATGTGTCTGGTTACCCATTGGCAACTAAACTGATACCACTAAATTCATTGCAACTGGAGCTGTAGGCAGCCAGCAGGTGATAACTTGCAATTGCTGACAACAGAACCTGGACTGGAACGTTATTTGTATGCCATTTTCACTTCCTTTTAACCCAGTCCCTTTACAATAAATACCTGCTGATATATGTGAATCGTCACAACACTTTTCTACAGCATTTATCCAGCTGATTTTCAAAACTTACCTACAGCTCATTTTAAATTTACTTTTTGGTGGACTTTACAGTTTTTGCTTTGCTTTCTCTTTGTGTGTGTGTGTGTGTGTGTGTGTGTGTGTGTGTGTTTGAGAGAGAGAGAGAGAGAGAGAGAGAGAGAGAGAGAGAGAGAGAGAGACTGTCTAAGGAGAGCTATGATATTTCTTATGCTTAAGTGAAGTAGAGAACAGACACTATTTGCATAGTGCCCACTAATAGATGCATGTAAATGTACAATAGGCATAACAATGTTTGTAAATAAAAAGCTTATTTTGAATACATAACTTAGGAAGGAAAACCTTTTTTTTTGTTTTGTTTTGCAGATATACAGATCAGCTCTCAAAATGTCTTCTGTGTCTTCCGTGCATCTTCTAAGACAATTGCATTAGCCTGCCTGCTAGTTGACTAATAGAATTAATAATTGTAAAAAGCACTCTAAAGCCACATGCCTTATGAAGTCAATGCTGGGTATGATTTTACAAGTATGTGATCCATTTTTTCAAGTGAAATTGTTAACTGAAAACATTCTTGGCACACAATAAAACATTGTGCAATCTGTTATTTGTCTTAGAAATAATAATTTCGGAGTGGCTATATTCTTTCTGTATGTAACTTATTACTTGCTAGGGGATGGTTTCTTCAATTTAGGAGTACTACAGATGTAGTTTTATTTACATAATATGTCTCTGAAAAACGATAGCGGTAGAATTTCAGCGACAAAAAAATACTGTCTTTTTTTTTTACTGTCCCCCTGAGTGGATATCAAGCAAATAAATGTCAGAAGGTTTTTCAGAAATGAAAAGTAAAAAGGGGAGAAAATCCTTTTCAGTTGAGCTTCGGAAAGTTTTGATGTTTAAATCAATGTTGTTGTCTTCTTTTTCACTCCCCGAGCGTAGAATACTGCATGAAAGAGCTCTGCAAGGCGATTTCTTTTCCCTCCTCCATTAATGTACAAGCATACGGTTATGTCAGGAAAATTTGAGCTAAAACATCTAGATCTGGAGTAATGTCTAGTTAGACTGTGTACGGTCCAGGTTTTTCTTTTCTCTGCTTTATAGGGATTTTTTTTCTGTCCTCTCTGACTCTCTTCTGCGAGTTGCCATGAAGATAGCAAAATCTCTAAACTTTCCTTATCTGCCAAAAATATCTATAACAAAAACATTTTAAAACATTGCGTTCAGTCTTGTTTAATTTTGACTGAGGTAACAGCTACAATGTTTACTTTCTTGATTTCTGATTTTTCTTCACTGCTCACAGTCCAGGCTCCTCTTTTTGTCCTCTAACTGCCATGAAATGCATTTAACCAGTAGTTATTTTAGAAACAGTTTGAGTTGTTTCTAAAGATGAAACCAAGATGAAAAATACAGGCTGAGATGAACACCTACCAGAGATGCCCACCAGTATTTTTAGTGTGTGTCAACCAAAAGTATTCACGGATTCCTGCAGAAAAGCAGCAGTGCTGAAAGGACTGTCTTTATACCTAGAATTATATATGTGCGTATGTTCTTGTAGTAGGCTGAGTCTGTAGAGTAATAGTTCTCTTACCACAGCAGGAAATCCTTCTTTTCTCTTAGTTCTGAGTGACTTCATGGTTCAAAAGTTACTGGGGAAAAAACCAGTGAAATTCAGTGCGCACGTATCCTGGTGGATGTGGTTGATGTTAAAGAGGAGGCACTTGCTTCCAAAGCATGTGTGCCTCCTACAATGAGGAATCACAGAGGGCATTTAAGAATCCTATTAGGACCACACGGAGTGTCGAGATTTCTGTAATAAGAGCTGGTATTCCGTGTGAAAGCCATCTCACTGCAGCCCATGCTGCCTGTGGATCGGCTCGACCACAAAGACAACAGAGCCAGCCCAAGAGACAAGTTGAACACTTCCCTTAAGAAGTTGTCTGTTTTTATCGACGTAACATACAGTGCCCTTTCATGTGGAGCAGATGTAAATAAGGGGATGTACAGACGCCTGTTCTTTTATTTTTAACCTCTGTCCCCAGCCGTACTTCTCAAAGTACTGTTTTGAGAAGGTCATCCTCAGCTTTTAAAGGTCTGGATTTAGCACCATTTGGAGTGCATCAGTGCTGCTCCTAGAATCACCAGGTGGTCCTCCCTTCTCAGAGCTATAAATACATGCGTACATACATCTATATACTGCCTCCGCACGTGCCCAGTGACGGCGGTCCTGGGACTGGGGCTTCAGTCTGCAGCTTGCATCTTGTGTGTGGTTCTGCAGGCTGCTGCCACTGGACCGCACGCAATTTGGCAAGGAGAGGCATCCATCATTGTATACAGCATTGGCAAAGATAAGAGCATAGAAAAAGTTGTAGCACATCTGTCTTCTGCCCGTAGCCAGCATGTGAACACAAATGGATCAAAGCTGCTGGTGGTGAATATCAAATCCAGAACCATGCAGTGGAGAGTGAAGGGAAGTTTTAGATAATTTCTTTTTCTGAGTAGGCTGGGGAAGGTGAAGGTTTGTAGCGCATCAGGAATTTGGCTTACTACCTGGTGTGTTATGGTTATTTGTGTCCCACAGTGTCCCCTGTCCAGCTAGCAGCTCATTCACTGGTGGCAGGCTGCTTCCTTCTCTCTGCTCCTCGTTGCTGTCCTCTCTGAGCTCTGCTAAGTGGATGTGCCTGCACAGTCAGCAGCGGCGGCCTTGTCTGAAAAGTGGGGCTGAGCAGAGGGGCTGGCGTGATGGGATCCATGTGGGTTCCAGGTGTTCTCTGGGTAGATCCCTGTGCTGCAGCACAGCCATGTCAAATGTCTGGGTCCAGGCCAGTAAAATTTTATTGACAGCGGGCTTCCTAATAAAGTTAGTTTCTCTTTGTTTGGCAAATAGAACTAATTACATGAATAATGGACTGTGGGGCCAGACTCTTGAATATCCATATAATCCTGTCTGAAGTTTATGGGCAGAACAAGGGCGAGCTTTTGCTATAGAGAAACTGATACCTGCTTAGGAAAAATACTTTCTCTGAAACCTCAAAGTTGCTTGCTCTCCTAAATCTGTTTCCTTTATAACTTCAGTGCTCCTGACTATGTCTTTTAGGTGTATTTTTTTGGTAGGCTATGTATCATGTGCTTGAACAGTATATGGGCATTAGTCTACGAAGGCTTATTTTTTATCTTAGTTTTTAAAACATGTTTTAAAGAAAATATTTATTTAATGTTAATTCTGCTGAACTGTTATTGTCAGAAAATGTAATGAAAGATGTAATTCACTCACAGCAATGGAAGTGTTTTCATAGGCTTTAAAGTTCTCTTAGTTGAATTAAGTCTCGTGACCATTTTTTTTAATGGAGAGTTCCAGTTTGCTGTGTAGACTAAAAGCCTGTTTGATAAAACTCTGAAAATCTGATATATCTGTATAGCTAAGAATGCTTTAAGAAGTGTCAGACTTGCTGTGTATCTTGAATAATTCCATAGATTTTTTTTTTTTTTTTTTTTTTTTTTTTTTTTTTTTGTCTCTCTATGGTAGATATGGTCCGGAAAAAGAATCCCCCTCTAAGAAACGTTGCTAGTGAAGGTGAGGTACAGACCCTTGAGTCTACAGGTACTGAAAGTGAAGAGTCTGGAAGGAAAAAAGAATTTTCCACAGAGCAGATGCAAGAAAACACTGACCAGCCTGATGCGGCAGAGTTGAATAACAAGGAGGAGCTTTGCACGCATGTCCAAGAGCCATCTTCCAGCATTAAAAAGGACTTGAAAAGCTCAGTGCTGAGTGAAAAGGCTGGCTTCAATTATGAAAGCCACAATAAGGGAGGAAATGTTCCATCCTTCCCTCATGATGAGGTGACAGACAGAAATATGCTGGCTTTCTCATCTCCAGCTGTTGGGGGAATCTGTGAGCCCTTGAAGTCTCCTCAGAAATCAGATGCAGATGACACCCAAGATGTGGTCTGTGCCCCATCAGGAGATGCAGCACAGACAAATGAGGAGCATCAGATGTCGCCAAAAGCTTCAGATGAAACGGCGCAAGTGCAAAGTGGTCAAACTGATGGCCAAGGCTCAAGCCCGGTCCCCATGGCCTCAAAAAACCCACAAGTGCCTTCAGATGGGGGTTTAAGGCTGAACAAATCTAAAGCAGATTTGTTGGTAAACGATAACCCAGATACGGCGCCTCTGTCTCCAGAGCTTCAGGACTTCAAATGCAACATCTGTGGGTATGGTTACTACGGGAACGACCCCACAGATCTCATCAAACACTTCCGCAAGTACCACCTAGGACTGCACAACCGCACCAGGCAGGATGCTGAGCTCGACACTAAGATTTTGGCTCTCCACAACATGGTGCAATTCAGCCACTCCAAAGACTTCCAGAAAGTCAACCGCACTGTGCTTTCGGGGGTGCTGCAGGACATCAATTCCCAGAGGCCTGTCTTATTAAATGGGACTTATGATGTGCAGGTTTGTATTTTTCCAGTCTCCTCTCTTCTGCTAACTGCCTTCTCAGCTGCAAAGTCAGTTGTTTGCAGAGCCTCTCCTACCTACGCAGTTGAAGTATTTTATGTAACCTGCTTAAGCCTTACGAACCATTCGGGTCTATTTCAGCCAGAATTGCTGCAGGTCTGCTTAGCATCTTGTGCAGTGGAGGAGCAGTTGGCTTTTAGATCAGTGATATCTCAGTGTAAAGTTTTGCCATTCTGATAATCAATAGTAAAAGATCATAGTCAGCAAGCAGGCAAATTACTATTACTATTGGTAATCACATCTGAAGGATTTACTGTCGTTGAAAGAAAGTAGCAAATAATAATGAATAATAACAACCAGACAGACAAAGGACAGCAGCTGGAAATTAAAAATATAATCCTAAATTATCAGCTGCTGGGAGTCGAGATTTGGCTTATTGGTTCTTTATTAAGATTAAAAAAAAAAGAAATAGACAAGTCTTGGCAATGCTGTAGTTGTCTTGTGCCAGATAGACAGGATACACAATGGGTATTTAAAACGTTTTTAAGAGTAACAGCAATGCACGATGTCCTTCACTTTAGAGAGCGTGCCTCAGTCATTTTCTTTTGTAACTGGAGCAGTGAAAATACTACATTTCAGATAGTGCTGCAAAAAAGAAATCTTATTTTTACCATAAAGAAGTGGAGTCAGAAGTTTTTTTTCTTGGAGTTTCTACTAGTCAGTTAATATGTAATTAGTGAAGGAAAGTCTTTGGTGCTGCCTTTTTTTTTTTTTTTTTTTTTTTTTTTTTTTTTAAACTATATCCTCCCACGACTGTGCTGAGAGATGCAGAGAGATGTGGTAGAGTACCTCAGTACTCTGGGAGCAAGGTTCAGTGCTAAGATTTGCATACAAAATGAGTTCAAATGTCCATCTAATTCCAAGAGTATGTTGGCATAGGATGTGATGTCGTAGCACTTAGCAGACAAAACACCAAGTTGTGTTTAAAAGAAATTACAGAATGTGGAAGACATTTAATAACGCTTGCAGAGGCTCAAGCTATAAGAAAGATATTTGGCAAAGCAGGTTAAGATGGTTAATACCTAACTTCAACTAAGAAGCCGAAACAGGAACACAAGTCAGGAACTTGAAGCTTATAAAATGATTTAAACTTCTGCTCTTTTTTCAGAAACTACAACTTCTTTGTGGAACAGCAAATCAAACTAAGGTTGTTATTACGCCTAAAAACTGCAATTTTTGAACTGCTGTCTTATTAAAAGATCACCTCTCTGTCTTGTGTCAGACGCTCTCTCCTGTCAAACTGATCAGAAAGCAAATACATGATATAGTTGAGGGAGGTTAGAAGTGAATAATGTCAGAATGTGAAATGATGTTTTATAATTAGCAAGTAGTATGATGTTAATACCTGGATTTCCTGCTATAGTTTCAGTTTGCTGACTCCAGGGACAGCATCTTAAAGCAACTGATCCATGCTGTCAGGAAGACATTCTAACTGGAACAGCTCAGGCATACAGTGTAGAGGAATTTGAGTTTCTAAACACACTTTCATTTCCTCCAAACAATTGTTTCGTTAGGTCCTTAGTTATTTATAGGAAAGTTTATGCTTGATTAGAATGAGCTGGACACTTTTCCTATGCAGTGCTTTCAGAAATAAAACAGATGTGAGAGCTATCTCAGTTTGAGCTGATAGAAGTAGAAATAAAACAGCTGAACCTAGACTATACTTGTCTACGAAACCCTGGCAGTTAGATACTGCAAGCAAGACAAAAAGCGGTAGGAAACAGCCCAGAGATAATCTACTTAAGATCAGTCTTTTCTCAGACAAAAAACATTTTCCAAAATAGAGCAGACAGCCTATACAATGTTGGCAATTTATTTTAAAGAAAAAAATTGGATCTGGAAACTTAATTTTTAAGAGTGCTAATTTTCCCTGCCCAATTTGGGAAGAGAAGATTAAATAAGCTTTTGTGCCAAATGCCATACTTCATCACTTGCACATGCACCAGATGTTGATCCAGAACATGTCAGAAGATAAGTAACTGATTAATATTTTTATACTTTCTCCTCCCCCACTCTTGATACAGAGCTGCTTTGTGAGATTCATAAACACAGTAAAAGAACATTTGAAAATCCCTTTTGCACCCACACATGTTTATCTTGCTACTATGTCCATTTTGGAGGTTTTTTTTTCTCAGGCATCTGAATGTCTGGCATCTCCTGCAGCAGTGAAGAATTGCACTGCTTGGAGCTGCAGTTAAAACTGTTTCAAACTCCTGCACCAAGTGAGGGAATTGAACCCAAATGATCGATTCGTCTAAATTTGTATAGGTATGAGGCTAAAGGGAAATAATCTCTTTGTAGTTAACTTGAAATAGTAGTGGGCTGAACTTAAGGTCTGATTTATTGATCATTTTGCACTTAACAAACTGTTCCGTTGTAGCTGGGGTGGAAGGTATCGATAGATTTATGGTCTCAGGCCAGGGAGCTGGGTGCAGAAGCCAGGGGATGAAGAAGAGTAACTTTGATCTGGCTCACAGCGGCCAGCTGAAGACCACCATAGATGAAGATTGGTGTTAGTGAGGTGTGCTCTTGTGCATCATAGTTTGCATTCATAACAAAAGCGAAGAAAAAAATACCTGCATGCAGAGCAAACCAACATGTAATATTTGTAGGCAGGGATGTGAGGGAGGTGACTCCTTTGCTAAAAATACTTTTGGTTTTAGAGCACAGAAGTAAAATCTATTGTAGAAAACTTTTTTTTTTCTTTTTTTTTAAGAAAAATAGAACGACCTCCCCCTAAGGCATTGAATACAGGTTTGATAGGGTTTTTTGTAGTGTAGTCAGCAAAACAGTGCAGATGCACATTTGGCTTCACATCACATCCAGCTACAAAAATATTGGGATTGTGTTTTGTAATACATAAGGAGGATTTAGTTGGGAACCTTGTAAATAATCCAAGATTTCTGGCCTTACTTTTATGAAGACTTGTATTTTATTTGAATATTTAATCAAACAAAATTCCATTGTCTTCTCTGAAGATGTGATTTAGGTTTGAAATTTTCAGGTTTGAAATATGTATTGCACCCATTTTCTTCCTTACAGGCTTTTATTTCATTAAGTTATAATAAATTGAATAGGACTGCGTAAATTCACTGAGCTGTTTTCTGGAAGATTGACTTGCTTTCTTGTATAGATTTTAGAAAACATTTGCTAGCACATCTTTGAATTCCCAGAGAGATGTGTTTTCAGAGCTTTACTGCTGTTATCAGAATAATACATAGGTTACTCTGAAAGTAATGCTTCCTATTTATTTCCATGGAAACTACAACAGATATGAAGACCATACTCTCATTACTTGATAGAGCTACTGACAGTTTTTCAACATAGTACCATTAGCTGTGAATTTTCTCCAGCAGTTAACAAGAGCATACATGATCATAAATACCTGCACAGTGAGGGTGACCACTGTTTCACAGCTACTCTGACAGAGTAATTGCTAGGAAAATGTTGTCCATGCTGTCCATACTTCATTGGCCCAAACAGATGGAAGTCATGAAGTGCCAAATCCAGATTGTACATTGGGTGTGGTGGGATGGTCCAGCCAGGATTGCCAGTGTGTGCCACTGTCTTCAAACAAGGACGGGGCCGAGCATTATTACGCTGCAAGAGAAACGTGTTGTTCTCTGGCCTGACTCTGGAAGTTTGAACCTTTTGCTTAGCCAGTGTAATGATGTAACAGAGTTGATGGTTTGTGTGGATTCTAGGAAATCTAGAAGGATCACCCCATTACTATCCCCAGACAGTGCACATCACTGTACTTACTGAGGGCTATGCCTTGAACTTTTTTTCTAATGGGGAGTTTGCATGTTGCCAATCCATGGACTGCCTTTTTAACTCTGGCTCATAGTGGTGACATCACATTTCATCACTGATGATGATGTGATCCAGGAAATTATCACTTTCAGCCTTGTATTAGTTCAGTAAGTTCCAACCAAGTTGCATTCCTTTTTATTCCTGTGAGCATTTGTAAGATCCATCTGGCACAAATGATATTCCAACATTGCCACCATCATTTGCAACAAATTGAAGCCAACATTCAGCTCCATACACAGTTCCCTGATTGTAATCGCTTCATTTGTTCATGTGAGCTGGTTGAGTTGCTCTTCATTTTGTGGTGTGACAGCTATGCGTGGCCATCCAGAGCGTGGCTTGTCTTTCATGTTACTGTCACCAGTATTGAAACACACCACCTACCACCTCCCTGTGCTTACATTCCCTATTTGGTCTCCATAAATGTTCAGCAAGCATTTATGGAAGTCAGTGGGTGCCATTCTTTCTGCATGGAAGAATTTGTTTATCTTTTCTTATGCACTCATATGCACTCCTATGTTCAGATGCCATTTTGTCAGCCTGCCCCTCCCTGCTGTCACGTCGCACGGCAACAGAATGAAAATTGGTGGGAAGGTTCAGCCTCTACTTTCATATCAACAAGATCCGCCTCTTATGTCATTGGCCAGCATAATGAAATAGGAGGTGTTACTTTCAGATCATCCCTCACATTTGCAGTCAGTTCAGTGGCTCTTGCTACCTTTTCTTCACATCTAGTTAATTGATCAGTCTCTGCAGGCAGCTAGATCTTGGTGAATATTTTAGCCCACAGATGGCTTTGTGTACATGCCTAAAGCAACGAACTTCAGGCCAGATCTAAAGACTCAAAGTGTAATTCAGCTGACTAAGTTAACAGCTATCAAGCTGAAGAGCATCGCTTTGCTGTTGTGTGATTAAGTTGACTGTGTTTGATCTTCATGACTCTCTGATGTCAAATGTGGAATAGTTTGGAGACAGGCAGGTTGCTAGCCAGTAGGCAGGAGTCTCTTTTTCCATCCCTGGATACTGTAATGATTAGTGAGTGAGAGCTTTCAACAGAAAGGCTAGAGAGGGCTGTCTTCCACATGGCTTACAGCAAAGGGGAGGACATTGTCCATTGAGGAAGAAGTGGGCTTGAATGCCCTCTGACAGAGCAAGGAAAGGAGCCTACTTTTCCTGTTTCCTGAACAAGTGTTCAAGCCATTAGGCTATTGTACAAAAGGGACCATGACCCCATTTCCCGATATGTTTTAAAAGAAAACAGTGTCCCTCAGAGAAAGGGCAAAAACGTCTGCATTCAGGTGAGGGTTTCAGATGGGTTATCCCAAAGGGGAAGTGTATTCCTGAAGCCGTGAGTAAAGGCATACCGCAGTGCTCAGCATTTCTTATGTATGACTCCAGGCAGCTTCACATTGTGCACTGCCACTGAGAGCTTCCTGCTCAGAATGGCCCTGCTTCTCAAGCCTGCTGTCACATTTCCCTCCTTTGACGCTCAGTCTGAGAGCACTAAGAAGTGTTTTTTTTATACCCAGCCCTCTGACTTTGATTGTTTCATGATTTTAGATACAGGCATGCTTGTGCCTTGTAAGACAAGAGAAATTTCAGAAAAGATATGAATTAATAAAAATTATCCAGAAATTTCCTCATTGTGAGTCCTGAGAAGACAAAAAATATAGAGTGCATTACATTGGCTAATTGCTATCTCACTGACTAATAAGAGATTGGTGGCAAATTTTTTCTTTTCAAATGCTAGATATCTGATAGTGTAAGAGTTGTTTCATACTACTCAGTGTGATCCTGTGTCCTATGTAACTGCGGTAACAATTTTTCCATAGCTACTTACAGAATGTTTGGATGTTCACCTGCCAGGCTGCTCAGCATCCTACGAAGTGGCAAAAGTTCCAGTGCATGGAATACAAAGTTCATTATATTGTCTTTATAAATACATGGTGAACTTCATGTGCATACACGAAGTTATACACATGTGATTTTTACTGTTCTGGAGTTTAATATATTAAATCCAGCACCTCTTCTACTTTTACATTAGAAGTAAGTGTGTGACTGGTAAAACAGCTTGGAATTGAAGTCTGGCCTAACTAGGATTCAGATGAATGAGAACCAGTGGTTTTATTACTAGTAGTTTCTGGTTTTTATCCTCTGCTCTTACGTTAGCAGTTTGATTAAATGTGAAGCTGTGAAGGTAAGACTAAAAAAGCTAGAGGTACAGGTGTAATCAGCACCACTTGTCATGTGTAAGGTTTTCTCTGCTTTTTGTAGTGCGTTTGACAAACTGGGTCTTACAGATGTGGTGAAAATCCAGACAGAGGGCATTAAGTTCAGTTATTAGTTACAAAGTAATCCTTGTAGTTCAATTTTGTCTTCAAATGGACTTTCTTTAGGATGCCATGGATACATAACTGTTTGATGTGAGTAAATGAAGACATTTTTGAGAAATTCTTTTTGCTCACATGCATAAAGAAATGTATTCAAGTTTTATGTTGTTGGTCTTACCAATTTGAGCAGAATTGTCCGTGAATCTGGAGTTAAATGTAATCAAACTGACCAACTGTTGCGGTATATTACATGTGCTAATTTCTTGGAATAATCTTGCAGGCAGTGCTAGAATAGGCCATAGCACTGAGAACTCTCTCTGGAGAAGATGTGAGTGTTGTACCTGCAAATGTGCATAGCTGTTTGAGTCTCCCTTCTGGGTCATGATAGGCTTGGAGACTGCCTTGCACCTTGACTCATACCTCTTAAACCCAAGAGTCAGTGAGCTTTCTTAAACCATACACACATGTGCTTTAAGAAATGGTGACAGGTGGAGAAGTAGGTGGTGGTAAAGCAAATGTATGTACATTTATATGTATGTACTTGTGGGTATTCACTCAATCTGTGACAGAGACGTACTTCTTCCAGTTGGAAGCAGTCTGCCTTCAAATGAGCATTCACATGGGCAGTTTCCTTGGAACAGCTGATGCAACGTATAATCACAGTAATCACAGCTTTCAGAGCTAAGTTGTGTGTGTATTAATATTAATTTTATGCCAGGGATATCTGGTAGTGCTGAAAACTGGTTAGTGAAGAAAGTTGGTGAGACTAGCAATGGTCATAGAGATATTTAGATATACAAACTGCTGAAGTCGCTCACAGAAATGAGAGCTAAAAATTAAAGTTGTGGGGGAAAAAAAAGGGAAGTATCTAGGTTTTCTTCTAGTGTAAATCAGTCTAAGTTAGCCTCTAAGTTTGAGAGGCTGAGTGAATTTACAGTAGCCAGGGAACTTTCTGGTACTTTTATTTATTCAGAGAGAGAATAAAAAAAGTGGTGGTTTCTTTTGTTTGCTAGTTGTTAGTCTGCTAGCACTGGTTAGTAAATTAAAGTCTTGATGTATTGTTCCTTTATTGTTCTTGTACATCTGATCTTCTGACCTTAAATTAAGTCCTATTACTGTTCATATACAGTCTTTGTTGTAAAAATACCCTGATCTGCAACTTAAAATTCTAATATCACAAAGCCATACTGGCTTTAATGACATCAGAATAGATATTGAGAAGAAAATACTGATTTTAAATGAATCATAGAATGGCTTAGGTTGGAAGGGACCTTAAAGATCATCAAGTTCCAACCTCCCTGCCATGTGCAGGGCTGCCACCCACCAGCTTAGGCTGCCCAGCGCCCCATCCAGCCTGGCCTTAAATGCCTTCAGGGATGGGGCATCCACAAGTCCTCTGGGCAGCTGTGCCAGCACCTCACCGGCCTCTGGGTAAAAAATTTCTTCCAAACGTCTAACCTAAATTTCCCCTCTTACTTCAAAGCCATTTCTGCTTGTTCTGTTGCTGTCAGACCCTGTAAAAATTTTGTCCCCCTCCAGTGAGGTTTCTTCAGAGCCTTCTTTTCTCCAGGCTGAACAAGCCCAACTTCCTCAACTTTTCTTTATAAGATGGATACTCGGGTTCTGCGATCATCTTCTGGGCCTGCTCCAATAGCTCCTCATCCTTCTGGTGCTGCAGTCCCCCCACCTGGACATGGTACTCCAGTTGGAGCCTCATTAGGGCAGAATATAGGGTAACAATCACCTCACAGAATCACAGAATCACAGAATGGCTTGGGTTGGAAGGGACTTCAAGGATGATGAATCTCCAATGCCTCTGCCACATGCAGGGCCACTGACCTCCACATTTAATACCAGACCAGGCTGCCCAGGGCCCATCCAGTCTGGCCTTGAACACCTCCAGGGGCATCCACAACCACCCCCCGGGCAGCCCGCTCCAGCACCCCACCACCCTCTGTGCAAAGAACCCCCCCCGACATCCAACCCAAATCTTCTCTCCCTCAACTCAAAACCATTTCCCCTTGTCCTGCTCTTATCTACTCCTTCCAAGAGTTGACCTTCCTTGAGTATGACCCAATACTGTGCTTTCTTGTTTTGGTAAATAGGAATAGCCCAGAAAGCTAGAAGTTTGCCCTGAGTCTTTGCCTCACTTATGCAACATAGTTCTATCTAAAGGTAAATTAATCACAGTATGGTAAATAGTTTTTGAGTGGATGTGCTCTGAAGATTATCCTATTTTACATGCAGAGAGAGAGAGTGAGAGTGAGTGAGTTCTCCGTGTTGGAGGTTAGAGAGCTGGGTGGTGTTACACAAACTTGCATGAAAGCCAGGAATCTGTTCTGGCCTGCATAACATGAAGAACTTCATAAATGTGGGATGGTTAAAATGTTCTGGATGCTGTATTGCACAAAGCAAATGCATAAACAAGAACATTAGAAAATATTTTGGGATTAGAAGATTAAGAGTAATTGGCAAAGGCAGACTGGATGGCTCAGGAGATTGGTAAGGGATCTTGAGCCTTTCACCTCCTCATTAACCAAAGAGGTAAGCCAGGTAATCAAAAAAGATGCTTTGCTATCATTTGCTGTTCCAGTGCAGATGGTTGCTGTAGTTTCAGATAATTTGCAGCAGATAGCAGGGGCCAGAGACAGCTTTTCCTGTGCAAGTAAGTCCTATGGTTGAATCTCCCGTGTGGATATAAGCTGCTGCTTTCCTAGTTTCTCCTGGTGGTATTTTCTTCATGAAGCATGTTTACAGGAGCTGGCCAGTGTTGTCTTGGTATTTTTTATGTTATTTTCTACAGTTTTCTATTGTAAACAGAAAAATATTTTTAAACTCCCTTGATATAGTAAAATTCAGGACTGAACCCAAAAAGGAGGTGGGAAAAGAGAGAGGGTAGCATTTGGATCAAGGTCAGATCAAATACGAAGCAACATTTTTAAAAAGGGCAAAAGTGAAAATACTTTTCTGTGCCCAAAGACATCAATTCCATTAAATCATTGTTTTTGGTCTGTATAATTAAGGTAATACAGACATATCTGTTGGAAACATATAGTGCAATTATACTGTTGTTGAAGTACTTGCCAACACGTTGTAGAAAATATGTTTTGAAATATTGTCAATTATTATGTTATCTTTTCTTTCTGGCTTTTTTTAGAAATATGCGTGGTGTTGAGGAGGTAGCTTAATTGCATGAACACACAAGCTTCAATCCTTGCAGTAAATCTAATCTCAAACTTTTGAAATTTTACAGTTTTCCACATTAATAGATGAATTGAACAATTAAGAGTTTTGAGTTTCAGGGAGTGCTTTTGTGAAATATATTTCAGTTTAATTCCTAACTGGGACACGACCTTGAAGATCAATTTTGGAATAGTATCAGTGCAGCCATCTCAAATGCAATAATGGAAAACCTATCTTAAATAGCCCCTTTAGTCTGTGTGATATAATAATGCCGTCTGTATTCCCATAATTGGGGTGCTACAGGGTAAAGGATAATCTCAAGATCTCACAAGAAAGTGACAGTGAAGGAAAGAACTAACCAGGCATCCCCTGCCCTTATAGATACGTTGTGTATTAGATTCCCTCTAAAATCCGAATTATGACTTAGCTGTGTTTACTGAAGAAATTGTTGACTTG
Source organism: Centrocercus urophasianus (assembly GCF_019232065.1). NCBI lineage: Eukaryota > Metazoa > Chordata > Aves > Galliformes > Phasianidae > Centrocercus > Centrocercus urophasianus. The sequence continues at coordinate 13,866,362 of NW_024884253.1, forward strand.
GAGGTGGTCTTACATTTCCAGCACAAGTTCTACCTGCGTTTGTGGCTCTTAAAACTATGTGAGCTGGCACTTTGGGATTGCGGAGTTTTGGTATTGCTTTTGTTTGGCTTCTTCTGCTTTATTTTGGGGAGAAGTGTCCAGTGAAAAAAACAGAATTGTGAGGGCAAAGCAGGTGACTAGGTTTTGCTGGAATCAGAATAAAATATGTGAGTAAATACTAGGTGTAATCACTTCTGATATCACATACAAATGTGAATATTGAATTATAAACTAAACATACATACTTCATTTCCCCCTTTGTCTTTCTCTCTCTTTCATTTTTCCTCTTTCTGGGTAAGACCAGAGGAAGCAGGAGGGTTGGACTTGATGATCTCTGGAGGTCCATTCCAACCCCTACGATTCTGTGATTCTGTGAGTTTGGTGTTCTAAGGAGTTTGGTGCCCTTACTCACGTAACTGAAAAGTCTGAAAGCCAAGCCAAGACTTGAGCAGAATGCATGAATCCACAGTTTGGCAAAAGTGTAGGCTTCATCCAGATTCGGCTGGCTAAAAGCTGGAACAGCTTCAGTTCATACCATCACTATCAAGTGCTTCTTCCAACTCGTTGTGTGGGAGCCAGATTCTTTTCATCTTTTTACCTGATGGTCCCCAGGAAAGCTTTAAGTAGGTTTTGTTATTCATGAAAAACGTATTTTGAATGTAATAACATTAATGACCCTGTGTTGCCTTTCACGTACATGCTCTTCTCCTACGACACATTATTTTGAATTGTGGCAGAGTAGTCACAGAAATGCCAGCCCAGTAGCGGGTAATCAGTTACATTCTACTGCTGTGAAAAATGTGTTGTTCCCCTCTGCTGTTGCAGTAGCTAAACCTGAATAGTATGTGAGTACTTTGTTCAGTTTTATCCTCTTCTGGTGAAGAGAAGGATGTATTAGCAAAGGACACAAATCTCCTATGTCAGCCACTAAGAAGGATTACCAGAAGCTACAAGAATGCCATGATTTACAGTCCATTGTACAAAATGCTGCACTGATAATTATTTTTCTAGCATTCATAAATAAAAGTAATTAGCAATGAGCAGCAGCAGGGATTATTGTCACTCACGATTTGCAGTTAATGTCTACTGAGTGTCTGTAAAATACATTTGCTATCTGTAGGCTCTATGAATGGACAACTAAGAGTAATGAATGTATTTTCTCATTAGAACCACTTAAGGTAAAGCATTTTAGCCAGTTTTCTATGCGTGCATCAAACAAACGTATGTATAACTAATTAAATGAGCAAAACCAGATCACCTTGCAACTAAAGCAGTTACTCAGAGAACTGCTGTTATTTTCTGTTTGCCGTGCATGCTTTAAATTGTCTTTCAACAGCATTGAGACTTTGAACGTTGAAACAGTGTGGTGGATAGAGACCTCAAGTGCCAGAGTAGTATGGAGCAAGCCCAAATTCCACTGTTGTCAGCAGTTCAGGCTCAGTATGGTTTTGTCTCTAGTTCTTTTTAGGTATAAAATGAATAAAACAAGGTAACTTGTGCAGTGCAAATGTTCCACGGAACATTTTCAAAATCAAATTCATGACTTGTTATCAGAAGTTGAAGTCCTAGTTCAAGTAAAAATATTATTGCAGTCACATTCTAGCTATTGGGCTCTCCAGCTCTCCATTGCCTATTAAGATATGTTTCCTAAACAAACAGAAAGCAATTTTCGGTTTATCTAAGAAAAAGCCTTGACCAACATATGGGAATTGTGCTTTCTTTATTAAAAAAAAGTGAATCAGAGGCTGCATAGCAGCTTATTATGCACAGTTTAGCAGCTGACTGACTCACTATTTTGGTGTTCAGTTCTGATGGGACACAAAGAATAGCGTCTTATTTTCTGAGCTAAATGGCTAAAAGGCATTTATAGTACATGCGTTTAAAAATGTTTACATTTCATGCTCTGTATGTCTGAGTCTTTCCGTATGGTGTGATACTGAATGAACGGCGATCACATGCTTTCCTTGTGGCACAGCTGTTGAGGACAAGAAGGAAAATAACGACACCATTCGCCTAATGCATCACAACTGAATCCTGCAGAAATGTAGTATTACACTTACTGGTTGGGAGGATGAAAATCTGACCGTTTGTGGAAATTTTATAGAAATTTTATTTTGCCTTTAAGGCATCTCTTGAGTAGAAGAGTTGAGGTTGTGGTACTTGGAAGCTTCCAGCTATGTCCTCGATAGAGCAGCGTAGTCTGGCTGATGGCAAAGGAGTAGTTGGCTGTGGATTTTGGGTGTGAAAAGAAATTATTTTCTGGATACTGTACATTGCTGGCTGTTCAGGAAAACAAGTAGAGCAGCGGTGACACTGGCCAGGAGATTGTTTTTTGGCCTCCAAACCAGTTGTATGGGAGCAGCAAATCTCCCCTGATGTCACTGGGCAGGTGTGGTGCACTCCTGGGAAGGGCAGGACTGCCTGCTGTGAGAACATGCGGCACAGCAGTGTGAACTCTGCAAGCCTTGCTTCCTTCCTGCAGACCATGTTGCTCAGAGATCATGAGAGTAGTTAAGTAGACCTATCTTATTTTTTAATTAGTGATGTCACAGACTTGGGTGTGTTAAGTTTTTTCTTTGAGACATGCCATTTTTCTAGTGTATCTTTTCCATCCTTGTTTAACTAAATTGGGCTCTGTGTATGAGAAGATTTCCTTGGAGAATGTCTGCACTGAGTAATCTTTGAGAAAACCACCTTTCATTTCAGACATCAGTCGCTTTAGCTTTGTTTAAAGGCATGCTGGCAGATACTGGATACTCTTACAGAAATGTTTTTTAGAAGGATTGGTCATGCTCTGACCCAAACAGAATGACTTCACTCTTTTAAATTCAGTTTAGGATGCAATTCTCGTGGGCATTTAAGCATGAATGTCATAAAAAAATGCAAGAGTATTGAAAGAAGAAGACTGAGAGCTCATACTTCTGTTCCACACCTGATAGAAACTCTCAGCTAAGTCTTCTGTAAAGAGTATAGAAATTTGGGAGCTGACTGTTGAGTCTTCTGTCAATAACATAACTTAGTGAATTAGTGAAGGAAGCTTCCTTCTCTTGGAGAAATCTGAATTCAGATCATGTTGCAGATTTGTGCCCCAGTTTCTCCAAGTGCTTAGTATTCATGTGGAATTCAGCTGTGCAAAACATAATCTTCATCAGCAGATGCTAAATACACGAGAGTATGACAATATGTTAGTGCAAGCACACAAATGCAAATGATGGTGTCCTTGTTTAATTTTTAGGCTTATGAATTTATTGCTTTTCTTTTTCTTTTTTTTTTTTTTTGCTTCATTGCTGTGTGAGTGTATCTACAGCAGTGTTAACATGACCTTATTCTTCATTCACAGGTTACTTTAGGTGGAACCTTTATTGGAATTGGGCGGAAGACTCCAGATTGCCAAGGCAACACCAAGTACTTCCGCTGCAAATTCTGCAATTTCACCTACATGGGCAACTCGTCCACTGAACTAGAGCAACACTTCCTACAGACTCACCCAAACAAAATGAAAGCAGCCCTTCCCTCCTCTGATTCTGGTAAAACTTCAGAGAAAAACTCCAATAAATCCAGTCCTACTCTTCGACCATGTGATTCTGGAGACTTGGGGAAGTGGCAAGACAGAATCACTGTAAAAGCAGGAGATGATACACCAGTTGGATATTCGGTGCCCATCAAGCCAATAGATTCCGCTAGACAAAATGGTACCGATACAACCAGTTACTACTGGTGTAAATTTTGCAGTTTCAGCTGTGAGTCGTCCAGCTCATTGAAACTATTAGAACATTACAGCAAACAGCATGGGGGAAACCAGTCAGGAAGCCATCACCCAGATATGAATGATAAGCTTTCTAGGGGATCTGTCATTAACCAGAATGATCTAGCCAAAAATGCAGATGGGGAGTTAGTGACAAAGACAGAAAAGGGTGCGAGTGTGGCAAAAAAGAAAGACTTGACTAGCAAAGGAGCAGAGGACAGCATGGTGACAAGCTACAACTGTCAGTTCTGTGACTTTAGGTACTCGAAGAGCCATGGCCCAGATGTAATAGTGGTGGGCCCACTTCTTCGTCACTATCAGCAGCTACACAACATTCATAAGTGTACCATTAAGCACTGTCAGTTCTGTCCCCGAGGCCTCTGCAGCCCAGAAAAGCACCTTGGAGAAATTACTTATCCATTTGCTTGCAGAAAAAGTAATTGTTCCCACTGTGCTCTCTTGCTTTTGCACCTGTCTCCAGGGGTGACAGGAAGCTCTAGAGTCAAACACCAGTGCCATCAGTGCTCATTCTCCACTCCTGACGTAGATGTTCTCCTGCTTCACTATGAGAATGCACATGAAGCCCAAGTGTCTGATGTCAAACCTGAAACAAATACCCTGCAAGGTGCAGATGGGCCGCTGACTCTCAAAGAGAACAAAGAACACTCATGTACCAAATGTGACTTTACCACCCAGGTGGAAGAAGAGATTTCCCGACACTACAGGTACAGTGAAGTTTAAAGTAATTACTAATAGGAATCAAGCACACAGCCACCCTAGTTCCTTATTTATATGTCACAGATCCCCAAAACGGAGGAAGCTGGAAATGAAAATAGGAATGTGCCTAGATATAAATCTTTATAGCCAGGGTCCGATCCAACATCCACTTCGTTTTGGAAAATCTTCAGCTCAGTCTGTGGCTTTAATTATACATTCAAACCTGCGCAGTGAAGAGCGAGATTTAGATTTGTGTATAGATGTTGAAGTTCTAGCATATTTGAGGTTTGGTCAACTATTTTCCACCCAGAGTCTGTTAGGTACTATTTTATTTTAGGCTTTTTACCAGAAAGCTGGCATCTTCATTCATTAGGGGAACACAAATGGCTTTACTTTCCAAGATAGACTGTGAATCCTTTCATGCTTTGTAACAGTGCTTCAATGTACTACCTTTTTGTAGTATTTTCCATTCCCAAGTCCAGCAATGCAATAATGAGTTTAAGAGCATTCCACTGCTGTTTTGGTGTTAGTTTCACACTGGGAGCAGACGCACTTTTGTCTGTTGATGTCATCCTCCAAGATCCTTTTGCAGATGCTTATTTTTGTATTGCTGCTTTACAGTGTCATTCTATCTATTTTAAATGCTAATGTTCCTATTTGGAGGTGGATGCAGCCAGTCTCCTGACTCAGTCTGACACAATGTCATGATGGCAGCCAACTCCCTACTAAACTTCTTGGGCCAGTTCCTGTGCTGTTGTAAACTGGCAGTCCAGTTTATATTGGAGGAAGAGCTGGCTCCCAGACTTTTTAAAAAGCAACAGTGCTGCTGCAAAAGTGATGTGAAATATTAGAAAATCCTGCTGAATATGTTAATAGTTAAGGATAATGCGTCAACAACAACGGAAAGGCAGTATCTGTCTCATCTAAAAGATCTTTGCATGGAAGCCAGCTAAAATGAAGACAAAAGAAGATGCTTTTTCAAAGCTAAAGCTTTGTTAAAAGCTCAAGAAACCGTGCCATGTTTAATAGATTCCAAGACATCCAAAATTAACAAAGACAGACTGGGGCATGATACTTTAATAGAGATTAAAGCTGGGGGCATCCAAATGTTGCCCAACAGAGGGCTGCATTGGCAATGCATCAGGAGTCTATTTGAAAAAAAAAAAAAAAAAAAAAAAAGCAGATTGCTCATCTTTAATTTGGTGGTAGGGCCCACGGAGGATTCAGGTCCCAGCATGCAGTGCCCCATTTTTGATCCAAGTGGGCCTCAGGGATGTTGTGCGGATTAATTAGTTAATGTTTGTAAACTGCTTTGAAGATGAAAAGTGGTATCTAAGTTCCAAACATTATTATAGCAGCTTTGAGCTGTGCTGTAGAACTCCATAGGCAGCACTTTGTCCGCCGCTGGGGCATGGCACGATCTTTTTTTAGTGGTTAAATAACTGGAAGATTGAAATGGCTCTTTGACTGAAAAACGTTTTTATTTTGCTGCAGCTGCTAATTTAAGTTTTAATGAGCACACCTAGTTAAAATCCTTTTTCCCAAGGAAAGGAGAAGCCATGACTTTGAAAACTGTAAGTCTGATACTCTTTCCATCCTGAATGCTCAGCACCACACAGATATCTCCTGCAGTTGTCAATGGGAAGTGCTATGTGATGTGCTCTTTTGAAAATCAAGAAATGGGTTTAAGCATTTGAATCTCAACTTACTGGTCTAAAAGTAGCCTATTCTGTATAAAAACCACTTGAACAGTGTAGTTCTAAGCCTTCAATATACCACATTATCGAGTACTCTGAGGATGTTGCTTAGTCAAAGCAAAGCCTAAAATCCCCACAACTGCCAGCTTCCTTCCCTTTCTGCTAAGCTGCCCTCCCATCTCCTTTTTAATTTAAGTTTGGTTTCTTTTCAGCGTGTACTGCTGCTCTTTTGTTCCGTCTGTTCATCACCAAAGTTAGTTCAGTTTTTGGTAGATACTCTGAAATGGCAAATACCTAGTGGATTTTACTGCTTTTATATGCCTCATTTTTCATAGTTTTTACTATACCAAACTGAAGCATAGAGAAACCTCTAATGCATTGTAGCTTCTATTTTTAGTATTATTTTTTCTTTTTTTTGACATATACTTGATGCACATTTCCTTTGCCTTTTTGTATTTTACGAAATTTTAATGAAAATTTTTACATGTATTTTATGAAATAAGGATTACTTCAGATTAATTCAGATTTTATACTGAAGAATTCATATAAAATGTGTAAACTTATGTAATGGGGAATTATGTGACATACACAGAACTGGTTTTCTCTGAGGCTTTGTCAGAGCTTTGCTTTTTTAATTGGGTTTCCTTTTGGCCATACTTACACAATTTCGCTGTGTTTGTTTAATATTTTTCTGTATCCTAAAATTATTCCTTTGCATGTATTTGCAACAGTTACAATTTGCAACAGTTAGAATTTGCAAAAGTGGTTCTTTCCATTTTTTTTTTCTGCCAGAATGTATGCTAACATTTAGAGCTCATTCAGTATTTTCTTGACATGATTATTTGAGAGCTGTTCAGTTAAATTTGAAGTTAATGAATCACATTGCACTTGAGTTTACTTGTATTTAAACCTCACTAAAATGTGCTTACTCAAACAAATCCCCAGAAGGTTTGTTGGCCTATATTTTCTACTGATTCTGCTACCACTCATTTTCCATTATTTCTCTGAGGTATCAGGTATTCTGTGTGTTCATTGTGAAGTTCAGGCTTTGTTTTTTTTTTTCAAAACTGTCTGCTGTTCCAATGAGCTGAAAGATGTCAGTACGTGTAGTTTAGATAAAAATCATATAGACTGTGTGGGGAAATTTTGTATGTCAGATGATTTGTCTGAATTTTTGTATGAAAATTTGTATGTTAGATTATTTTCCCATTTGCTTCAAAATAATTGTTTTCTAATTTTAAATTTTTTCTTAAAATGAAAAAGACTTCTTGCAGATTTTTTAAAGTTTGGGACTTTGATTCAAGTGTGGGAAAACAGTGCAGTTTCTCATTTTTGCAAAAAATATTTGTTTTTCCTTGAAAATCCTGAATGTCAAAAAAGTCTAACAGAAAACATTTGATCAGTGCTAATGGTAATTACAAATGCTGTGCTGAATAGTGCTCTAAACTTCTTTAAAAAAGAGAATCTGGTGACTGTTATCCAGTAAACAACAACAAAAGATAGAAAGAAGTTGACTTGAGAATGAGATAAGAGCTTGGGAGTAGACTCACATTTCTAATAAACAGAAATTCTTTTTGCAAATGAAACTGATTGCAATTCTGTAGAGTGTTATGTGAAACAATATGTCCCTCTCAGAGGTGAATGGAGACGTAGGGGTATGGGTTAGGCCACAGTGAAGAATGCATGCCCCAGTGCCAGTGATGTGTGCTGAGAACAGGGAAATATGGCTGCTGTCACCTTGGCACCAGCAGGCAGCAGAAGCTGGAGAAGGGCCTGGGATGTGCAGGCTGTAGAAATGTGGAGCTGTTAGGCTCCATGAGAAAGTACCAAGGGCAGATGTGTGAAATGAGGCCCAGCAGCTCCTGCTTTCTGGCAGAGCGGGAGTCTTCACTGGTCAAACTACAGCAGCAGCTGTGAGGACCTTTTCCATACTCCTAACACCTTAATTCACTGCTCTGAACTTGTTTGCTCTTGCCAGTAGCTTTTGCTCTCCTTTAATCTCAGCCTTGCTTTCTGTTCTTCCCATTCTCCTTCCCTTTCTGTCCCTCCACTGAGTTTCTTTTCTCGCTCTGTGCTCTTCTCCCCTGTATTTATTTTCCTGTCTCCTCTAGTATGAGGGCAGCACACATCCCCAAAACAGACTTTTTTACAAGCCCATTTCTTCACAAGAACTGCTCACCATTATTATATTCATAATGAAATTCAAAATGTGCAAAGAATTTGAAGTGATATGGCAGTCAGACCTTCATCCAGAATATTTTGTATGCCCTGGAGCATAGGAATGTCTTCGTATCTTCAGGTAATTAAAAAAAAAAAGTTGTTTTGTAGAGGATGGTGTTTTGCAATATTTCAGACTAGTTGTAAGTATGTCAACGAGACTTAATTCACAACTGGCTAGTGTCAGGAATAGCATACATAGCCTGTTAGAAATCTCATATGAATAACAAATGTATCAAAAGAGACATGCAATCTCTTGTCTTCAGTCTTCTGCAAGGGAGAGTCCTTTCATTTTGTAGCACTCAATTCAGATATAATAGAATCATATAATATCCTGAATTGCAAGAGACTCATAAGGATCATTGAATCCAACTCCTGTCTCCGCACATGACCACCCAAATATCAGACATATGACTGAGAACGTTAGTCCAGACACTTCTGTTTTTCGGTACAAGTGAATAATGACAGAATTTTGTGAAGTTATCAGAATGTAACAGAGTAGCAAAGATTTGGCTGCAATTCCTTGATGTTTAATCTTGGTATTGGGCCATAAATGCTTTAATGTCCATGAATAATCAAGTATTTGATTTATTTGGTAGTGAAAATAATAATGCTAAGTGGCATCAATGCAGGCTATGTCGTTGACATCCCAGTGCCACATTCAAGGTGGTAACCAGCTCATGGCTTGAACCTGCTCTTAGCTTGTTGGAGTGGTTTATGAGCAAGACCATGAAGAGGAGAACGCAGTTTCCATCTTCATTTACATAATTTTCATAATTTGTGAGATTCTCATCACATGCCTCTCCTCTGGCTGTTGATTGGCAGTAGACCAGTACACTATACTGTATTTGATTTCAGAGTTTCAGATGATAAAAGCAGGGTTTAGTTACAAACTTCAATTTAATATCTCAGAAAGGTCTTTATTGTGTACTTGGCAAATTTGAACTTTTACAGTTTTTTGCTTAGATTTGGGGAGTTTTGTGTGCAACTCCAGTTGTAACCTGAGCCTTTAGAAACATTGACTTGATTTCAATTCTGGTAAAAGAAGAAATAAAAGATTGCCAACTTGTTTCCATGATTGCTGCTGATTGGGTGAGGTAAAAAAAATCAGAGATGAAAACATTTTTCTTTTCATGCATTTTTCTGATAAAGGATAAGAGTTTCTGGTTCTAAAAATGTTTTGGTTACTATTTTAATTTAGATTGTGACTTAGATTGGACATTTCCAAACTTTAACTTGCTTTATGGAGATTTTGAGGAAAACAGTATACAGGATATGCAAAATACGATCTATAATGGCAGTGGTAGAGAGTACCTTTTAATACATGCTACAGACATATGTGTCCTGCAATAAAAAGCCTGTTGGTTTACTACCTATGTAAATCAGTCCAAGTCGTCTGGAATTTCTGTCAGAGTTTCATAGAAAAACTACAAAATGTTTTATGATTCTCCTTGAATAGATTATAATGTCTGTAAATTAACAAACCTAATTTAAGAAAAGTGATTACAGCAGGGTCTGAGCCATCCAATTCCAACTGTATCTAATACTCTGCATTTAGTTGTGGCCTTGTAAGAATGATGCTGCTCTTGGTGTTTACTGCTCCTGATCAAAACCATTTAGCAATCGTGGGGGGAGAATGAAAAAAATGGCAAGTTAGGCAGAAAAAAATAAGCTATTTGGAGGTCTGATGTCTGTAGATGAGAGCTAAGCTAGGAGAGGGGCTAGGCATTGAAATAGCCAAGTTAAACAAGAGACACTTAGAGCTAAGTAGCCTCCTGGAAGACTGATAAACTTTCACATGGAGAACATATGGGGTTGAGCCATTAGCCCCAAATGGTGTCTTGTTTAACTTGTCTTTTCAGATAACTAGCCCTTGTCTAATTTGGACTTCTTTGATGGTATCCCACCTTTACAGGGCCGACCCTCCTTAAAACTTGGCTTTTTGTATTTGTAAAATGGTTTTGATCACATAGCACTCGTCTTTTTTGGTTGAGAAGAGAAATTAGGCTTGGTTTAGAGAAGAATTAAGTTGCAAGAGAGAATATATTAGTGTCGCACTGAGAGACAAGCCAATTTTAATAAAACACTAGAATGAAAAAAGAGGAACACAGCCAGAGCAGGATTTGAACCCACAGCTTTCTTTCCCACAAGTAGATTTTGTTGCCATAAGGGTGTATGGAGAATAGCTGACTATTTTTCACATAAGCAAGTGAGCCCATCTAGTCCCTTAAAATGAATATAAATATGGAAAATGACAAAAAGAAAACTGATATTGGACAAGTGCTAAAAAAGCTTTAATTTGAATGTGTGCTCATGTCTGCATGCTGGCACAACTGAAAGAAAATCGGACAGTGTAAATAACATATGGTTTGGTTTTTTTGACAAGAGGAAAGAAGGAAGACAGGGGCTTCACTGTAAGTTTGGCAAGTTGTCTCTTCTGAACTATCATATTTAAAAAGGAACATTTTGTGTATCGTTCTAGTTCCACAGATACACTGAGAGCTAAATCCTGCTTTTACTGAAGTTAATGAGAATTTTGCCATTGACTTCACTGAGACCAGAATTTGGCCTCAAAAGAGTGAATTCTAGCAATTGGAGTTATCAGGGCAGTAACACATTTCTTACACAAGTTTTGTTCTGTGTGGGTAGTGAAAGGCTCGGTTTTTAGCTTGGGGAAAGACATTATTGTGGCTTTTGAGTGCACGGGGTGTGGATGTGTGAATGAGTCTGCAGAGAGAATCCATTTGCAGATCGTTTACATTTTGAGGAAGGGCAGGGATGGTATTGGACCCAGGATAGGTACGAGCCTGGTGCAGCGGGGCCTGATGCAGACAAAGAGCTTGGGCCACTTCTGTGCCATAAGCTATTATACAGAATGTTACATATCTCATAAAAAGTGCACTGTTCATCTGATAGATAGGGTAAAGTAGTAACATGCTGTTCTAATGTAGCAACATATGCTTTACATAATTTAGTAATACTGTACTTTATATAGGTTTCTAGAATGAAAACAGGAAGGCATGTTATTCCACACTGCTCCACAGGTCTTACCCAAGCATTTCTGTATTTGACAGGAAAACACAGTTTGTATTGAGACAGCCAACTATTCTGCTTTTACTTTAAAGCTGTATCTTTTAAAGTTGCCTTGAAATATCCACAGAGGACAAATAAATGTTATCTGTTGGGTGCAACCTTTCAGCCTTTGGTGCATTCCTATCTTAAGTTAACTGGAGTTCCACTCAAAATGGTCGTTGTTAACCAAAAGTATCTGAAACAGTTGGAAAGAAAAGGAATTCTTTAAGCATTTGAAGTTCCTAGCATATATTGATATTAATCCTGAGTATTTTTTTTTTAAATTCCAAAGAAAATTATCCTGTTATAACTAATTGATTTTGGTTGGGAAAAAAAAAATTACTCATTATTTCTACCACAGTGAAAAGTGCTGAGTACGTTCTGGCAAACAAAGAAAGGGAAAAAAAAAAAGCCCAAATCCTAGTGAAAATTATGTGAAGTTTAGAATAATGCAGTGAAGAATGAGTGAACAACAGGAAGCCGTTGCAGTGTGTGAGAGGTAGCAGCAAGATTTTTCCCCACTGTATCAGACTACAAAGCAAACCCGCTTATTTTATTAGAGAGACTCATTCTGTTTATTTATTTTCTTCGTCTTGGTAGGTAAAACCAGCAAGAAGGAAGGGTGAGAGGGGACACACTTTAATGCCCATCTCGTTTTCTTCCAGGAGAGTACACAACTGCTACAAGTGCCGTCAGTGCAGCTTCACGGCTGTGGACACACAGTCGCTACTCGAGCACTTCAACACTGTGCACTGTCAGGAGACAGATGTCACTACAGCCAATGGGGAGGACAGTCACGGTGTTTCGGCTATCAAGGAAGAGCCAAAAATTGATCTCAAGGTCTACAGTCTGATTAATCCAGACCCCAAGATTGGGGAGCCCATGTCTGACAGCATAGTCAAGAGGGAAAAGATAGAAGATAAGGAAGTGCTTAAGGAGAAAGGTTGGACTGACAGTCCCGGTGATGATCTTCGCAACGTGCCCTGGAGAGGAACAGACATTTTGAGAGGGAGCCCATCATACACACAGACCAGTTTGGGCTTATTGACCCCAGTGTCCGTTGGCCAAGAGCAGCCAAAGCCTTTAAGGGATAGTCCAAATGTAGAAGCTGCCCATCTGGCACGGCCCATGTATGGCTTGGCTGTGGAGAGCAAGGGCTTCCTGCAGGGAGTGCCGGCCGGAGCAGCGGAGAAAGCCGGGCAGCTCACCCAGCCCTACCCTGGATCCGGGGATGGCAAGGCCAAGGATGAATCCCAGTCCCTACTGCGGGTAGGAAGCTCTCTTTGTTACTTTCTTTCTTTTTTTTTTTTTTTTTTTTTTTTTTTTGTGATTGCAAGTGTGCTCTGTTTAATTAGGCATGCAGAAGGTTTCTTCGGATTCAGAGTGAATGCATGGGAAAATAAAAGTAAATATCAAGGGAAAACTGAAAGATTCAAACTTGTAGACTTAAGCTGACAGGTGAACATTCTGATTTATTGGCAGCAAACAATATATATATTGGTGTAGTATTAGTAACCAAGTGCTTCTACTTTTGCTATTTAGCTCTGATTGAGTTCTGTTTAATCATTCCTGCTAATTGTGCAGGTTGATGATGCATTTGAAGAACGAGGGTTTAGAACCCCAGAAGGCCTCATGTAAACTGTTAATCACCGCTTAGATTTTGAGGTGATGTGACAGTTCACACTTAAGCAAGATTTTACATTATTAAATATGTAAGAACATGAAAACTGACTTAAATATTAATAAAAAGTAACCTCTTTTTTTTTTTCGGTAAAACAGCGTAATTATATATCAATTTTGACACTTGTATGGTTACCTTGGAAGCAAAAAGAGGAAAAAAAAAAGAAAAGGGAAGGAGCTTGGGTGATAACGGGGAGAATATTCATCACACCGAATAATTTGGTGTATTCTGTCATATTAAAAAAAAAAAGCTGTGATTGCAGAACTTACCAACTTCCCCTTTTATCAAGGTGTATGTTTTCCACTATTGGTAAATTTGAGGTTAGAAGAGCTCTGAAACTGAGGAGCTGGAAGGCAAATAAGGGCCTTTCTCCTGGAGTCACCACTGTATGTTTTCTTGGGGGGCTTCCTGTCTGAAGTTTTAGGAACTGGCAGACAAATCTCACTGGAATGGAAGGGGTGGTCAGCTCTTCTTCTGTATTATCTTTTCTGAGAACATTTATAACCATATTTCATGTAAAGAGAGCAGCATGTCAGAAGAAGATAAAAAGCAAGATAAACGTTCTATTTCTTGTGTGCTGAAGTTGTACGTGTCTGTTTCTGTATACACATGTCATAAAAGCACTTTGAAAATGAAGTCAGTAATCTTAAAATATTACAGTTACTCTAATTATAAAATGATATGTCTGTCACTTAGAAGTCCGCGTGCAGTTTAAGATGACCAGAGTCCTTTGTGCCTTGCAGAACATGAATAGCTACGGGTATCAGATGTTAAGTGTATGAGAAGCAGTCACAGAATGACAAGTTCCCTGTTGCTTGGTTGTGTGTTCATTGTGAATAGCAGGTCTATATTTTTCTCCATGTAAAAATATGCCTAAAAATATATAAATATATCTGGCTCGCAGTGGAATTTGTGCCGTACGTATGTCACTAGTTACATCTGAGTTCAATTCTTGCTGTGGTTCTTAGCAGTGCAGAGAAGTATTGTCCAGAGGAGCCATTTGTATTTTGCATAATCAGAATACAGATAATTTATTTTTTGACTACCTAGTAGTAAATGATGATTATGATAGTAATTATAGTCTGCAAAAGTAGTATATGTAAAAATCTCTATAAAGATCAAAATTTGCTTGATGACAAGCTTAAAATCTTATGCAGTAAATAAGACCATTATATTATAATGTTTAAGTAAAAGTAAATTAAACAGGGGAAACTGCACACTGGCTGCTTCTTATGCACTTCTTTAAAATAAGTTCAGTTTCTTTAGAAAAACAGTGATTGAGTTGTCTTCAAATCAGTATTTTTATCACTTCTGGATTTTTAGAAATATAAAGTTTGGAGTTCAGAAATAGGAATTTGCATAGTTTTCAGGAGAAAAAAAGTAGGTTTTTCTTTTCTTATGTGTGGGTAACTGGGTATATAAATTAATTCCTCGCACTTTTAAATTTTGTTAACAAAGCAACTTTTATATGGTTAGTAAAAGGATTTATTACTGGGTTAGGTCTACGCTGACGAATAAAACCATGCCGACACCTTTCAAAAAAGAATTGCTTTTGTATACAATTTTGACAGCTTTGGTCTTTGAAGTCCATTGTTCCAAGGCTGTGGTTGTCTGGGTCTTTCCTTACTTAGAATATTTTCATTTTTGCTTTTCTTTGAAAATGGGATGAGTTGCCTTTGTCAATTGCAATTTTTAAGAAACAAGACAGGAAGTTAATTTTCTACATCAGCTGAACAAAATCCCTAGATCATTATGTTTCACCACTATTACTGAATATTGGAAAATAGTGGTAATTCAAACTTGTTGAAGATAAAAGATGATCTGGAGGACAGAAGAGAGAGGAAGGTGAGGGAGTGTGAATCTATGAGTGGCATTCATTTTTCCACTGAGATCAGCATCCACTGTTCCCCTGAATCCATGAAAAATACAGAAATCTAGCTGGTGGTTTTTATTCTTCTATTCTTGTAGACAGAGTTATGAGATGTAGAGCTTGGACTGAGTAGAGTTAGGAACTGTTCAGAAAAAAAGCCTTCCCATTTGGAAAAATAATAAAAAAAAATCCCTACTGTTAGTCAACTCTCACATGATTATGCACTTTTGGGGAAATGTGTTTTTCTACTGTGAAATAGTGGGTAGGAATAGTGACTATTAGGCTAAAATCTGTGCCTTTCTATAAATAAGGGGTTAAGTCAATACATACTTGTGGTATCGTATAATGAATTCTCATGCAAAATACTGTATCCCAGGACAACTGGTGACTAGGAAACAAAACCTGTAATAAAATCACAGTAGACACCTTCATTTTGTGCTTTTGAAAGATCGACACAGAGAAAGCCAAAAATTTGGGATTACTCAGTGAATAAACACTGTGAGAAATGGACTGAAAAAAATTAGCACATCCCTTTGGTTGTGCTGGCTATTCAGTATTTATAGAGTGGTTCTGTTTATTAAGAATGATTTGTAATGATTCAACAGTAGCAGTAATACCATGTGCTTTTCATTTTTCAATTCTCTCATGATGACTGGAGGAAGGGAAAGAGGAGATAATGTTTTTCACATTTTTTTCATACAGATAGAGGTTAATATTGCAAGGCAGGTTTTTACATACTGAGTTTATGACTACGTTTATTTGCAATTTAATAAAATATCAAAGGCAAAACAGATCAACTGGGGAAAGGGTGTATATCTGCAATTGCCCACACAATTCTTTAATGATAATTTAAACTTTTGGAATTTACTTGAAGCGTCTTTCAGGCTTGTGTGTTCAGTAATCTGTTTATGTGCTGCTTTCTTGCATTCCTTCAATGCATGATGATTGTGTTCCCTCCCCAGGCTCTGTGCTACAGTAGATTATTCATGGGAGTAATTAGAGTAGGATTTATTTTCTTTTTAATGGCTAAAAGACTGAATCACTTGTAATCTTTGAGGAGCAGGACATAGTGCAGTGGTGATAGCTTGAGCTCTACATGTGTGCAAGCACACATGTACAGGGGATGCACCTTTCTCCCCAAGAGAGCTTCCAAGCTGTGTGTGTGTGTAACTGAATCTTTCTCAGGGGCTTGGTACACTTCTGCGAGTAGCTTTAATTTATTTTTCTTATTAAAATGTTTCCAGCAGCTGTACTTACGGTGAATCTGTATGTTTTGCAAACGGGAATTAAAAAAATGTACCTCAGCGTGGTACAATGCAGACATTATTTCAGCTCTTCCTTAGAGTAGCTGATTTTCTAGTTTAAAGATTTGTTGATACTGGAAGGTCTATTGAGATGCAAAAATGTTCCTTTTTTGGGTAGCACATTGCCAGCCAGCAGACTCTGGGCCAGGCAGATTGTTTAATGCTTTGACAACGCTGATCTTGGGCAGCAGGAACTTTTTGCTAAACTGATTTTAAATGAAGTGTCCTGTTTTGTTACATGTGGACGCTGCAGCACAAAGTTTTTCACTAAACTAGGAATCGCAGCCTGCTCCTTCGATCTATATACAGACCTAGTTAGCCCCCCCAAAGGCGCTGGTAAACACTGCTGCCTCACATCACAGTGCAGCCCGTGCAGATGCAGAATAGCATGATGGGTGTGCCCTGCGGGGCTGCAAATGCCTGAAAGCACAGGGAGATAGCTGCCAGTGTATTAATTAAAATTCATGCAACGAGTGAATTTGTGTGCCATCAGAGGGAGAGAGTGCGTCAGATTATTGCAGAGGTACTGGTGGTGGTTGTCAGAGGGAGATGGCAGGCTTTGGCAATATATATCCAGCTGAAGTTATGGTAACATTTGCTATGAGCTTTTATTACAAGGGCAAAGGATAAAAACAGCTATGCTATTAAATCAAGATTATGTTGCACCATGATGTGTAGACTCTTCATAGGAAAGCACAGCTTTTCAAGGAAGTTTCCATTTACTTGCAGAAGAGTTATTTTTCTTTTTGTCTCTAATATTTACAGTCCTGGTATTTCTTACAGTGTTCTGTCTGGAGCTGTTATATGGCTTTAAATTTGGAGAGAGAGACAATCAGAAGAACTTACTCTCCCACTTTGCATTCTTTTATGTGACTGTTTGTGGCTAATTCTAAATGAGCAACACATATGCAAGTATCAGTAAATTTATATGTGATTTGTTCATTTGATATCACTTAGTAAATACTGGATGCAGTGCCTAGTAGTGAAACATTATTTCTCCTGTTATAAAACACCGACTCCTGCTACCCACAGTTAGATGCCAGATTCCTGCAAAGTGGTAGAAAGGCTGAACTGCCTTTTGTGATTTCCAAAATCTAGGTCCCTCCTAAAGGAATGTCTCCTAAGTATTTCCATGGAAACCACAACAGATACAAAGAGCAGAATAACACTATTTGGTAGAACAAATTCTCAGCTACAGAATACTATTTTTCAGCATAGTCAGCATCATCAGTCAATTTGTGTGGATGAGACGGTCGAGATGCTCTTCATTTTGTGGTGCAACAGCTGTGCATGGCTGTCTGGAACATGATTTGTTTTTCACGTTGCTGTTGCCACTGCTGAAATGCACCAATTACCGCCTCGCTGTGCTCACATCCACTGTTTGGTGTCCATAAACATTCATGTCAGTGGTTGCCAGTTTTTCAGCATGGAAGAATTCAGTTCCACACCTTTGCTTTACTTCCACGTCAGGCGCTGTCTTGTCAGACTGCCCCCCTGCTGCCATCTGCCACACAGCAGCAACACTTAACAGAATACTGTTGGGAAGGTTCAGCCTTTACTGCCATGCCACCAACATCCATCTCCAGTGCTGTGGGCCAACATAATGGAAACAGGAGACGTTACTTTTGGAGTAGTCCTCGTGAATGTAAACATAAAATTCTTGGCCAGAAGGGCAGCATAGCGTTGAGGTGAAACCCGCCTCCCTGGTGTTGGTGGAGGTCTTGCTGCTGCCTTCAAGTAAAAATGTGTTCTTGGCAGTGCTACTGAGGTTAATTTTGGTTTAGGTGTGATTTTTTCTCGGTTGCCACTACAGTGAAGTGTATTTAAATTTTTGTACGTTTTACCTTTTTGTCCTACATCTCACATCCAGACAAGTCTCAAAGCACTATTCTCGATGGTGTATCTACAGAATCAAATGTAATGTGCGTAATTGTCCCATAAGACTTGTATTCAAGTTGGTGGAGATCTTGGATTCAGCAGCTCATCCCTCAGCCGTGTTGGAAAAAAAACACAAGCAGTCCTTTAAAGAAGAAACATCTGAAATAGTTTCCCCATAGCTGCATCTCATTTTTTTCCCATTTCCTCTGACTCTGTTAGAGATCTTTCAGGAAGTATTTATAGTCAAGGCTATTCATTGCCATACGGGTCCTCTAATTAGCTGGGGAGAACTCAGCAGGCACTGTGTCTTGCTAACGCACACAGCTCCGTCAGGTCATGGAGCTGCCAAACACTCTGGGCTTTTTAGGAGCACCTGTTTCCACAAGTCTGTGCCTGGGGAGGTGGTGGGCTGCTTTGTAAATAGAAGTACATCCTGGAGAAGGGCAAGAATTGTCCAACAAGGAAGGGGGGAAAATAAAGATAGGACGTAAAGAGAAATGTTTTTAAGGCATTGGGTTTCCTGCATAAAACCACAACGGGTAGAATCCCGTGCTGAGGAGCGGGCTGCGAGCAGAGCTAAAATAACTGGTGAAGATTTGAAGTCGTTGTGAAACAAACATGTACTTGGCTGCTTTTAGCAACTACTGGAACCAAACCCACAAGAAATTGAATGTTTTGCATTACTCATCGTGACAGAGTGATCAGATAGGACTAGAAAAAAAGTCACTTCTAGAAAAATGTTAACCTGCCCAATTCAAGGCATGTTTCTGGTTTCTGTGCCGGGTGTGTCTGACATGTGGAGAGACAGCCCCACCTCGCGCATGTTTACCCGCCTGACAGTGCTTATTTTTTATTTATATTTCTTTCTACAAAATGTGGTTGGGAAAAGCTTTAAATGATAAAATCATTATTAGGGTGGGGCATGGTAATAATGCAAAAGGGCAGCAGCTACGTCAAGATCCTTGCTGGAGAGGTGAATCAGTGCGGGAACAAAGGGCTGGGAGGGCTGGGACAGGCCCCAGGCGCTGTGTCAGCACCAGCAGCCTGCGCTGAACTGCCGTGATCGATAATGATGATTCAAGCAGGGAGAACCAAGATAGATCTTGGTTTAAAGCAAGCTGCTTGGGTGGGATGGGAGAGATGAGAAGAAAAGCACCTTCTCATGGAACTGAATGGCCAGAGCTGGCTGTCAGTCAGTGCCGAATGCAGCGAACTCAGTTACACGCTACCCTTACTAGGTGGGGAGGACATTTCTTCTGCCCCCCATGGGTCTGATGCCTGGTGCCTGGGCGTGGTGACAGGTTTCAAAAAGTGCAGTGGTAACAGGTCTGCTGTTACTCTGTGTTGCTAATAGGACTTTGCATTAGATTATTTACCTGAAGTGGAAACTTGAACTGTACGTAGAAACAGGATAATTTTTGCCAAACCGGATCCAATAGGAAATACACTTTCATGTTCAGGGGCAGAACTTACTGCTAACTTGTAGATTTTCAATGGAAAATTAAATTTCATAGATGAATGGAGGCAAGGATTGTACTTAACTCTACTTTTGCCTGAAGTACTGGGGTACTGAACAGTGAAAATCCATGCGAAGATGCCTCTAACATCTGGAAGTGCAGAGTGGCTTTCTGTGTTGAATTTCTGAAAACCTTGTACATGTTCTTTGGTAATTAAAAGGCACAATAAATATATTCTTTTAGAGAAGGAGTATTATGATAGACAGCGAGTAAATGTTTAATTTATTGGACTAAGAAAGGATCATTGTAATTATAATTGATTTGAGGGAATCCAGATGCTATCTGCATCTGAACAAATTCAAAATGGTGAAGATTTAAAAAGAGATTTGTGAACAAACAGTGCACATGTGTTCTGGGATTTTTCCATGGAGGTATCCAGGGGCTAATACACACCATAGAAAATGGCAACTGTGGAAAATAGCTGTTATATGAACAGATGTGTGCTATAGCAAAATGTACATGTGAGCTATGCAAAGTGTTTGTAGAACAACTCTTGTTACCTTAGTACTCCTCTGATCTGCATGTGACCACCTTGCAAGTAGTCAATTTTAAGATCTCTGATTTAGCACAATTGATTTAGTGAACAATTTCCTGCCTAATATAATTCATTTACTTCTTGTACGAAGTTCTGTTTTTAAAATGAAGCTTTATAATGGCTAAATGGTTCTGTTGATGTTTTTCTAAGCAATTTTTTTCTAATTCTTTGTTTGCATATAACAGGAATTGGTAAGTATATGTGTTCTGTGCCACTTTGCATTGTTATTTGGAGTTCAGGTAGGATATTCTTTATGCAAGACTAAAGGAGTAAAGATGATTTTTGTTTTTGCACTGTGCACAGTGATAGGTTTCTGAAATGTGGCACAGGCTGTACAGTGCTTTACACAAAGCAGGGCGGCTTGCTAAATGGTCTTTGCAATTGTTGCTTGGTTTGCGTACCTCTATGCTGCCTGAGATTTGCAAATATCATTCTTCTGTTGTTATTCTACATATTACATAATTTTGTATGTAATATTGTATCATATGCCATGTGTTGCTCAAATCCTGGACAGCATTTACAGCTGCACGAAGGATGCCTTTCCACCGAAGAGAAACAGTTCAAGTTCAGATTGCTAATCAAGTGCTTGGGAGTTGCCACTTGTGTTTGCTGTGATAAGCTGGTGAATCACATTTGTCCTAGTTAGTTGGTTAATCCCCTCTCATTTCTTAGCTGATCTAGGATTTAGTCTCCTGGTTCTGTCTGTGAAATGCGAATAAGGGCAGGCCCTTGCCTCGACAAGTTAGAGATACTTTAAAATCTGTATTGTGCGGTGCTGCAAAGAGAGTCCAATCCATATGCATCCTGCATCAGTTCTGGCAGTTACCTTCTCTGAGCATTATGATGTAACATATTGCAAAAATACTGGCAGAAGAGAAAAACTTAGGAAATACCACAAATTTAACTTTGTTAACGTTTCTCTTTTCGCCTTTATGTCAGTTAAAAAAAAAAAAAAAAGCTTTTTTGAAGTGGGGCATCCGTGTTTCTTGTTTGACTTTGACCTCATTTTGGTTCACATGCCTCTGATGTGTAGTGGCAAACTACACATTTTCACTTTTGGGAAGAAGTCTTTGACAATGGCTTAAACTGCAGTCTTTAATCATGTCGGTTGCCTCCAGCACTTGCTGAGAGTAAAATTCCACCCTCTTCGTTTTCAGATGGATTGGACTGTTGGCTGTTACTCCTTGCAAGACCGTCAATGATTTGAAAATTATGTTTAAATAAAAAAAGGCAAGGAAAAAAAGAGAAATAATCAGAACATTTGTCAAGGAATTTGTTATGAATGGTAATGAGGAGCAATGCAAACAATCTTGGAATGGGTTTTAATTCATATGTTATTCTGGGAGCCTGCAATTTCTGGTGAGAACATGGCATATTTTAGGTCTATTTCCTCCAGTTTCTGGCATGTAGCAATGCCTGTTTTGTTCAGTCAGATGTTCA
>NW_024884253.1:13888173-13988173 GCF_019232065.1 Centrocercus urophasianus
TCATTTTTTTGGGGTGAATTTCTGATCTTGTTCTGAAATTACAGTGAATCACATGCAGACCTCTGGAGACCTATTAAAAGAAATGTTAGGAACTTCACTGGAAGTTGGGCACTTCAAAGCTCTCACTTCTCCAGTCTGTACATGACTAAAAGGCTGTAAGGCAGACGCTGCAAGGTTGGTGAAAACTTTCAAATCAAAGACTTAATGTACTACTATTAACCTCTTTGTAAAATGAATGGAGAATGATATCTTTACATATTTAAGAATTCTTTTTCTGTAAGTAACTGCTTTAATGTTCACGCTATGATGTTGCTGAGTTAGAAGAGAAAATACTGACATGTACACCCTGTTGTTCCAATCACGGCAGCTGCTCTCCCATCCTAGAGTAGACTTATTCCAGACCCGTGTAAAAGTTTGCATTGTGTAGAACACTTTTTTTGAGAAACACATTTTCACAATTCAGTTAATAGACTCAGCTATGGTGATGGTTTTGGCATTCCTCTCTACAGCTGATAAAGAAGACAAAAAGCTCTCCATTGGCAGTAGCACAGTGCATGATAGTGTATTGCTGAAATTGTTTTATATTTGGATGGGATATATTGGAAACTTGGATACTTTCTTTTGTTTAAAGTTCTTTCAAAACCTACCTTATGCATGGTTTGAGGAGCGGAGAGAGTTAATGGAAATCTTGATTAAAATCTTGTTGGCTTCAAAGCTTTTAATTCTTGCAAACAGGTTGGCACCTTTGTTTGCTTCTGCATGTACGTGTGTTTTACTAGTCTGTTTACTGGTTTAAAAATTAGAATGAAATTTAAGAAATAGGATTTATTTTTTAATTGAAAGTACCTCTCTACTGATCACAGAATCTCCTGCAGTTGTTTAGCAAAATGGCTTATAGTACTAATATTAATCATTTTTAAAGCAAAGAGTATGTTCCAACTTTACTGATTTTTCCATTACAGAAAATTATATTCTGCTTAGTAGAAGTTTTAAATCTGGCTTAATTTCTAAACATATCCTTTCATGCATAAAGGACTGTAAGCTTAATTGGCACTTAATCAATGTGTCTTTGCCTTATAATAGTCAACTAAATGGCTGAAGGGTAGAGGTCTTTGCAATGAACATCCGTAATGACTGTCAGAACAGAACTGATGTAGGGACTTCATTTACAAAAATTAAATGTCTTTTAAATTTGTTCTCTCAGTTTAGGCTGTCTCAGTAGGAAATTCTGCTTAGTAACTCCTAGTGTAAGACTCATCTTCGGACAAACCTTGTGAATGAGCATTCATATCTCAGGAGAACGAGGCTCTGAGCTTTATTGCTTCAGATTGACTTGGTGTGCCTCTTGGCTGAGCTTTCGCCCAGAATGTACCCTGTCAGTGAGGGAATGATGGCCTGTCCAGAATACTCAATACCCTTCTTAACAAGGGAAGCAAGAAGACATTTCAGACAGTAGTCCCCCAGATATTTTACTGTTGTGAGAGAGGAGCATTAATCAGTAAGCTGAGAAATATTCTATTTGTGACAGATCTGTAGGTTCTTGGCAAAACACCTGAATTTTCTAAGTGCAGTTCTAATTTTCTGAAGCCAGCAGGACCTCCATTCAGGTGTCCGCAGTGAACATAGAACATTCTGTTACACTGGCTGTGTAGACTTTCCAGACAGCTTTTCCTGAAGTGTATATTGTCTGCATTGTAAATTAAGGCTTCCTGATGGGGAGAGATTAAGCAAAATTTTCTAAATTACCTTTTCTTCTAGACATCTGCACTTTGCCATGATTGTAGACAGGGTGCTGGTCTGAATAGTCCTTGCTCTGACAGGTTCTTTCTTGACTGCCTACCAGCCAAACATAAAGGGCCCTAGAGATCTGATATCCTTCCTACCAAAAATATTCTTGTGGCCTTGATTTCTTTCATCAGCATTGCTGAGTAAACCTCAGCTAGGGTAAGGAGACATGTTTGAGCACAGCAGAAGAGCAGAATGGATGAAACTACAAATTGTTAGTCTGTTAAACACAGATTATGTCTTTGGGTACAAATTCCATTAGTGACTGAATGAATCTGGATGGGTAGTAGCTTGTGGAAGTATTTGTTATGACAAAACCAACTTTTCATTAATAGACAAAGTTATCCTGTTTTTCTCTGTAGTCTGGCCAACATCAAAATGTTTTAAACTAATTTCAGACTTGTAAAACACTGTCTATCAGATACAGACATATGGATTGAACTAGTAATTTGCTTGCCATCTGCTGATAAAGGAAGGAAAGCATCTAAGTTGAAAATGAAGATTTTTTTTTTCCCATCGGAATGTCATATGGTGCCTTTAGTAGTTGTTTGTATTGACATTTTTATTGATTGTTATGTAAAGTGTTACACTGCATTGACCTACATCTGTTTTCAATCTAATAATTATGATTTTTTTGGTTTACAAAATATCTGTAATCATTGAAGGCTATAAATAACGTAGCTTGAAAATAACCTGTTTAATCTTAAATAAATGGATAACTACAGCTTTTAATATGTGAAGCAGGAATAAGCATATTCTTTTGCTCACTCTTCTCAGCGTATGAAATAAAAAACAACCTAGCCTTCCAACAGTCTTTATATTTTCTTTTAGCTAAAGTTTCTTTTTCTTCCTGAAGGATAGGACAGACTCCAGGAAACACCATAGATCCCCACCATAAAAACAAGCAAACAAACCTGCCAAAACCTTTCTGCTTAGGGGAAAACAGACATGTGAGCTTTCTGGGCTTTCCTCCTGACTGCCTCTAGGAGTCTTTTTTCACTAGCTCTGATGGTTCATGCAGGCCAAGAGTTTGTTACTCTGCTCTTTGATGAAGCTGAGGTATTCCAGTGGTGGCTAAAATGTGCTCTTTCATGTGGGCTAGCAGTGTAATAGGCCAGGATGGGTCAGCAGCTGATTCTCCCTGGGAGTAATAATAATTAGTCTTTAATGAAAGCTTATTAGTTCTTTTAGTTGATGCTTCTTACATGCTTGTTAATTTTCATGAAGCATTTGGACTTTCTCTCATTAAAAATGACATACCAAGTACAAAATGCAGTGACTTCTCAATAGATATTTTGCTTTCATAGATAATAAAACATATTTTCCATCAGTGCTCCAGAACGTGTAGCTTTGCTTATTTAAATATTTCATAATAAATACTTATTTCAGTCTTAATTCTCCAATTTCTATTTCATGCTGAAAGGTAATTTTTTTTTCAGTGATTTCAGTGATCCATTTTGAACAGATAGTGCTAAAAATGCTCATGAGCTGCGTGCTTAAACACAAATTGTGTATTTATGAAAGTTGTGACTGAATTGTTGATTTTCTTTTAAAAAAGACAAGCACGTTTTTTCTCAATGCAGCAGTTGGATTATTGAGTCATTTGAAGCATGGCGTATAATAGATACACCAAAGAATATATGAACTTGAAAGTATTATGAAAAATCACTACATGTCTGAGGCACTGTTTCTGCTTTTATAAATATCTGTTTTTCTGACAATTGTCATTCTCTTTTAAAAGGACATGAAAAGCAGATGAACGGCACACAGATCTGTTAGCACAATGCCTTCATCTCATTCCTGACTATGGTCACCTACAGTTGCACCTGAAAAAATTGAACAGTTATGTAAATAGCAAGGTTTCCAAAATGTGCATTTAATTACCATTTTCCATTTGGAGTTTATGCTATGCAGAAAGCTGTTGCAACAGTAGCACCATTTTAACAGATGGACATTTGTTGCAGATGTACTGGCAGGAATTGACAGCTTTGACAGCAAGAAGCCCTGAAAAATAGGAGGAAAATTGAGATTGTACTAGGGAAGTAAGAGCTTAGGTAGATGCAGCACTCCTGTACTGGCTTAGGGAGGACCTCAGTTAACACTATTACTACTAGTGGTACTACATCCACCTTTGTTGTTGTTGGGTTTTTTTGTCCTAAGCTTCATCCGTATACTGTATATTACTTTGTATTGTGTTTCATTGCTACATTCCAGCACAGTAATTCTGGACCTATGCTGCATCTAATGCTCCTGTCAGTTTTTGTTTTGTTTTTATTTCATTCAAAACAGCTGCCCAGAGAGATCAGCCCCTGGAGATGTTCAAAGCCAGTTTGGATGGGGCCTAGTGTTAGATGGGGTCTAGTGTTAGATCTGGAGGTTGTGGGCCTGTCTGCGGCAAGGGAGTTGCAGCTTGGTGATCTTTGAGGTCCTTTCCAACCCAAGCCATTACATTTTTATTTTTGTTTTTAATAGGACTTATCATTCTGTGTGGCATCTGAAAATACTCTTTACATATATGAAACATACAGTGCAATTAATAAAAATATGGGCACTTACGCATGTTTGAGTATGCTGATTGCATTAAAAGAATTACTTCACAATAGCCAGGAGGATATCAGCTGTTAGTCTGACACTGTCTACCAGAAACCGGTAAACTTGACGTTGATAGACATATTCACGTCATGGTGTTAACAGCTGTTTACATACTTGCAAGTTTAATGTGTAGCTTGGTAAGCTGCCTAGGAAAGAGATGAGAGTCTGATCGATGGGATAGGAGGAGTCATGATCTCTTGTCTTAGACAAGCTGTATTATTTGGGATGAATTCAAGTTTTTTGTGCTTCTATTGATGTGTGTGTTTATTATATAGTAGCTTCCAAAGAACATTAAGATTTATGAATATTAGCACGTTTCTTTAGGAACGCTGGCTATGAGGTAGTTCAGAAGAAAGAAGGTATGTAAGTAATACCTAAAATGCTGTATGTCTGGTATACGCTTCTTGTCTGTCAGAGCTGTTCTTGCACTGATGATTGGACTTACTGAGGTGTTACTTCTGACACAAACAAATGGTTGTAAAACCATTTGTTTCAGGTCAAGGTGTTGTGAACAGCAGGTAGACACGAGGTCTGTATAAACAACATGCTCCTACCATGGGACTAGCACAGGTCCAGAGAAATAGCAGCGTCCTTCTCAAACACAGCTCATGTGTGATTCCTCCTCTTCCCCAGCATGAGAGAATGAACTGCAACTGTTTATTTTCAGCACATGGTTGATATCTTTGTCTGTCTGTCTTTAGATCAGCTGTGTCTTGTTAGAGACTTTACTCTTGAGCCCTGAGAATCTCACTCTCCCTTTCATCTCCCTGCCATGTAACTGTGGTTTGTTAGAAATGACCGAGAAAAAAATGTAAACTTAAAGAAATGACTAAGAACTCTATAGCTAGTTTCAAATGCAAGAGAGAGGATTGACTAACTCAAGGCTGTATGTAAAAGATTAGTCTGTGTATTGTCAGATATATTTACAATATCTCTCAAGATGACGAAAGAAAAACTTCACAGTTGTATCTACCCTTTGAGATATGTCATAAAAAATGTTTCAGTCTGAACTTTTCTTGTTAGACATAGGGTTTCTCTTCGTCTCGTGCAAAAGCATAAAAGTGTTGTATTCCTAGCTTTATATAATCCCAGAATATACCCATATACTGTATAAAAAATCCTTGGCTTTATGTATACAGCATGTGCTATATTTATACAGACAAACTTAGATAGTTCAGTTGAGTGGCTATAGGAATGCAGCTGCAGATGAAGGAGATGTAGCAACAGGGGGACTGACATTTGAATTGTTTGTGCTTTCTCTACCCTTAGTATCTATGTTCCCAGCCCCAACAAGAGTTATTCAAGTGTCTCAACAGAAAATACACATGCAATTTTTTTTGTGTGTGTGCCTGCTAGTGCTTTCACTGGATCATGCTTATGCTGCTGCTGCTGATCTCTTCAGCTGGAGATCAGCCAACTTTCAGAGCACTGATAGTGTGTATAGTCAGGACAAGATTATCAGAAAGCGTGAGCTTTTTCTTTTAGCATGGAGCTTTATTTGTTACTTTGCAATTGTCAAAAGCTTCTCAGCAGGTCTTGGTTTATACTTACAGCACATTTGTGAAGTGAGAGTTTTTTTCCTTAGCTGACAAAAGCTGTCAAATCTTTTGGTCTACCATGGCTTTCTGAATATTTAAATATAAATAATGAAAGAAAATGATAAGTACGTTTTATAAATTCATATCCTCAAAATGATAAATCACACACAGACTTGATGACTTGAATAACTGCATCTATTTTAACCCACTTGCTACCATTGTTTTTTTTTTAGAGATGTTTATATATGAAAGAATAATAGAAACATAAATATTAAAAGGAAAGTTCAAATATACACTTTTCCTCATCTGTTAGGGTTTTCTTTGAGAGCTCTACCATGATCAGCATACTTATGCTGCTCTGTTGCTGGTATGACATGTCTGTCTCACATCCTTTTCTGGGGGAAACTAGTGAACAATTTGGGTTGCCTCCACTAAAAATGCTGGAAGCACAAATGTCCAAAGTATACTGACAGTTGTGCCAGTGTAAAGCAATACAAACAAAACCAAAATATTGAATAAATATTGAATATTGAATAAAATTGTTTACGACAAATATTTGGCTCGACTTTGTAGATAGCATGAAAAAAGGATGACTTTTTTTTGTTTTTGTGTGTGTGTGTCTGAAATTTGGTATTTTTCTTTTAACTAACATTCAGAGAATCATAGAATGGTTTGAGTTGGAGGCAACCTTAAAGGCCATCTAGTTCAACCCCACCCCCCTGCTGTGGGCAGGGAGACCTCCCACGAGACCAGGTTGCCCAAAGCCCCATACAGCCTGGACTTGAACACTTCCAGGGCTGGGACATCCACAGCTTCTCTGACTGTATGTGCCTGTGCCCCACCACCCTCTGAGTAAAGAATTTATTCGTTATATCTAATTTAAACCTATCCTTTGTTAGTTACTAATGTGACCATCATTAGATAACTTGGAGAGCTATATAGCATTCTGATTACAAATGGGATAGAAAGAACACCTTAAAAGAGTTTATGAAGTTGCTAGGAAAATGAGTATAATGATAGCAGCAGGAAAAAAGTGTATCACGGCTTCAAAACAGATGGAGTCCTCTAAGGAAACTGTCTGAACATGGCCAGGGAACTATAAATTGCTTTAGAAGATACAGCTTTTACTGCAGATGGCAATTTCCCAGTCAGAAAGTGAAAGCCAGAACAGGGGTATGTGCATGCAGAGAACTGTACTGAATGTGCCTAACATCTTGTGTTTGACATACATAGAAATTTAAACTGGAGTATGAATTCAAAAGACTAATGTACAAGTTCTGAACATGAAATATGTCTTAGCATTCAGAAATCTAGCAAGTGGTTTTCAGGCATGGAAAATTACAACTAAGTACAGAGTCAGAATGAAATTGTAGCACTGAAACAGGGCATTGCCTTTGACTGTCATTTTCAATCACTCTCATTGAATTAGGACAGAAGAGCCCTCTCTTTTTTTCCGTGTGTCAAGCTGGTGTCATTTCAGAGTCACCAGGTCAAAAAGCAGTGATTTCCTTCTGAGGCTGGTGCTCCGTTTTGCTTTATTACCCCGTTTGACCTAGACCTGATTTCACTGAAAGAGATGAGTTTTGGCTTTGTCTGGGACTCCTGCTGTTGGAAGTGATCTTCATACCCCAGGAAACAAAACTCCCTGAAGTTACCCCATTCCATGGACTTTCAGGGCAGGGCTTGTCTAAGCAGCATGTATGAGTTAGCTGTCTAGGATTCTTGGAGTCAATGCAAATTAAAACAAATGTGAAGTACAGAATGCAACTTGTCTCATCCGAAGAAAGATTTCTGTACAGAGAACTGGTGCTTTTTTGACGTTCGTTGTATCAGTTCCATTTCCAATGGCTATGAAAGAAGCCTGGTCACGTACTCAGCAATTACAGGAGGTGATAAAAATAAAAGGTGTGCCTTCTACATTCTATGAATGGCCGTGTTATCAGTGCTGCATGTAGGAAGAAAAACTTTGTTCATCTGCAATAATGACTGCTCTGTCTCCAGAATGTAATTTGTCAGCTAATGGGGAGTACAAATAGAACTTTAATCAAGAAAGCAAGTCGGAGGTTCTATCTGAAACTTAAAATATTATCTCATGGAATAATTGTGGTTTTCTGTTTGTTTTTTTTTTTTTTTTTAAATCTATATGTTTGCGTTTCTAAGGGGGCATCTCTCTCCAAAGGGATTAATACAAGGCTGTTGAAGATGAAAGCTTTTTTTCAGTACCAGTGTTTGTGTAGGGTGAAATGATAGTCATTCTCTGGAAGCATATTTAAAGACAAGTTAAACTAATGACTGTGTAAGATAAAACAAAAATCAGAGGGAATGAAAAAATATTTGTGAAACAGAAAAAGGAAGTAAGATAGAAAGGAAAAGTTAATGAGCTTATTTGTATAAGATAGGGGAAGATTATTTCAGTACAGAAAGCAGAGAACAATCTGTTTCCTCTTGGGTGAATTGTTGAAAAGTTGAGGAAGCTCAACTTGCAAGAAAGCTAGGGAAGGTAATGGGGTGAGGGTTCGGAAGAGAAAGGCCTGAGAGGTCAAACAGTTACTTGGTACAGTGACCCAAGCCCTTTTTATGAAGTTTTGCAACATAGATATTTTGGCATTATTTCTTCAGGCTTCCCTTTCTCTGAGTACCTGCCTAATCTGCAAAATTTGCCTCAGAGTCCACAAATAATCTGCTAATGCCCATTTTAAGTTACAGAAACTCTGAGTGATTGTAATTTGCTGCCCATTATACATTAGTCAGCTGTTTAACTCATAAATTAAAACTCTGACCTAACATTCTTGGGGTTATAATACTCAGTGTTATTCAGCTTCAAACAAGAACAGTAGCTGAGAAATCAAGAAATGAAGCACACTTAATCAGGAGTTTGGAAACTGAAAACCAGTTTAGCATGTATTGTCTGATTATCCTTGGTAGGAATGACCTTCCCAGGTCAGGTACCTGGATGTATTCAGAAAGTTATGTGAACAGAGCAGCAATAAAAGGCCACTGCACAGCATATTTCATGGGAGTAAAGTGGGTGGTGTTACCCATTGTTCAATACTTTCTCCTTTATGTGCATATGAAAGTCATTCTGTTGCACACAAGGGCTGTGCAAATCATGCATGCTTAGAATAAACAAAAGAGGAAGCATCTTGACTGGGCATTGAATAGTGTATCTGAGATTTGCTACCTTAGACAGTTGTCCTGCTTCCTTACCACTCTTTGTAGGATGCTGGTTATCTGTAGGCTTCCAGCTTACCTGTTTTCTCGCATCTTTTTTTCATGAACTCATTTAGATATCCTGTACCTTGCAGTTGCTGGGATGTGAGATGAATTTCTGGGAACTCTGTATGTGGTGAACTGTAGCTTTGAGTTTTGAAACCAGGTTTTAGTGGAATGTGTCTTAATTGCTCATGCTTAAGTGGTGGGTGTGTTGAAAAAAGAGTAGGTTTCTTCAAAGAGGAAGAAAAAGAGCTCCATGACTGGATGCTTATGATTCAGTATCTGTCACAGAACCAAGACGAGAATGGGCATAAGTCTTGAGGTGGAAGCACTGAGGGTTCGGGAACTTCTGTGTCACCTAATAGGAACCTGAGTTAGATACCTATGTGCAAAGAGTCTTAAAATCCTTTCAGAATTGATGAAAAGAGAGAGATACCTCCAGAATGCAAATTAAAGCAGAAGCATAATTCCTCATTGCCTGTCTGGTGCAGGTAGCTTGTGAAGATTGCTTCTTAATTGAGGTTTGTAAATTAGATACCTGAAATTAGGTGGTATTGATGATTCTTTGTAACTCTTTTCTAAGTTTGAAGGCATTGTAGTGCAAAGAATCCTACTGGCAAAAAGCAGGTGTGTGTATTTGAATATTGTTCCAGATCATTTCATGCTCAGCTGTACTGATGCAGAAGTGTGCATCTAAGTGAGGTAGTTCTGCAGAATGCCAGAGCTTGCCTGAAGATGATCCAAGAAAAATGAGAGGCCAGCTCACAGTATCGATTACAGACTCATTCCTGAATCTTTTGTTGTGCCTAACATCTTTCTACACTGCTTTCTGCTCACAGATCTCTTAAGTTTATCCACTCCCTAAGCACCACTCATTCACAGACAAATTAAAACAAGGAAAACCACCTGTTTTTGAGGTGCTCACTAAAGGAGTATTTTTTATTCATTCTCAACCAGGCATTAGCAGACAGGCAGGGTTTTTGCAAAGAAGAGCTGTCAGGGATATTGTGATGGGGCTGCACAGTGTTATACATGCAGAGCTGTGAAAAGGAAGTGGAGGCGATAACTATTAGTTCATTATCATAAGAAGTCCATGAAAGAAAAAAGAAAAAAGAGAAGCAGAACCCTCATCATACTGAAAAGGACCAGCATCCCTGCCAGTAAGGCCCTGTAATGCTGAATTTTCCAGCTATGCTTAGATAGTAGTTTTTGTATGTTTCAGAACTGTTTTATTGTTAAATTGTGTGATTGACTGCTTTTTACAGTTGATTTAATCTCTTCACCACTGAACATTCTGTAGTTCTTCCCTTTGCAGTGTGTTCTTTCTGAGTTTCTGAACAGTGCTAGCAGAAATGCTATTTCACAGAACAAATAAGTAAATAAATAAATTAAGGGTTATACCTCACTTCAGACATGTTGAAGATACTAATGTGGTAATGCTGCTGATTATGTTTAGGCAGCAAAATGTCTCCTAAGTCCTTCAGACACAGTAAGGATGAAAGGCTGGTCCTAATGGTATCTCTTCTTCTTCTACTTTAAAGGAACTGATGTGTCTCTTGTTTATGAGTTTACGGACGTTTTTATTGCAGCAGGGAATTTCTCCACCCCAGTTTTATGGGGCAGCTGTAAATGTTCAGCAGCTGGGATTCTTGCAGCAATATGAAGAAAGTCTTTCTTAACATTTCCATCTTTATAATAGCACTATGATAATGGTAACTTCGATTATTTAAATAATAGACGAATTTACACTTTCTGTTTTACGATTTTTGTTTTTTTGTTTGTTTTGTTTTGAATGTTGTGAATAATATTATTTATCTCAGTTACTCATTATCCTTCTCTCCTAAAGCTAGCAGTTGAAAAGCAGCAAACTGCGGTTCCCGTTGCTTGTTACCACTTGCTTGTATTGAGGTGTGAGGACAGATTGGGTGGAACAAATGTACTTAAGCAACTGGATTGATAAGGTGCACAGACAGTGTCTGGAGAAAAACATGCTGGTTTATAAAATAATTTTAACAATGTGATATTTGCAAAACAAATAGCAACTGTGGTCAAACATAGTGTAATGGTGTATCACAGTGAAGGAAATAAGATTTAGCTTTCTGTTGCTGCAGAGGGATAAAGAGGACTCTCCTGGGCTTGGCTGCTGTGGTCCTTCAGGAGGAAAGTGGTCTCTGTGTGGTTTGTAAACATTCTGCTCTGTGCATCTTAGTACAGTTTTTACTGTAAGACCTTGCTGTGGCTGAGATTAACAGATTATTGAGCATTTAGATTTTTCCATCTCATCCTGTTTTGTTAAGGAATACCTATATGCCTTCCATTGCTTCGGAGAGGCAAAAGGACTTTGACACTTGAGGATGACCAAAAAGCAGGTCTGGGGAACATCTGTGTTTCTTTTCAGATTCACTTCAGCTGATCCAGTTGATATATGCTCATGTAAGTGTCAGAAACCGATCTTACCTAAAACAGTGATAGAATAGGTTAGCTAGTATACTCTTCAAATGCAGTGAACACTGTATGTACTCAATTCTCAATAATGTAATTTCCAGTCAGGCAAAACCAGTGTCCTGCTGTCCTATCCGGGACAAGGTATGTCAGTTATGTATTCTAATTGCTTACTTAATAGAGTTCATCTCTGACAGTGGCATACAAGTCCAGTACTGGATTGTCTCTGGAGGGCTTCCGCAGCACCAGCTGAGATCAGTGTCTGAATTACAGCAGCACCTGTATCAGTAGGAATATGGAACAAAGGTCAGAAATAACATAGAGAAACCAGCCCTGGCCATGATTTATGTATATTCACTGCTGAGGAGTGGTAAAATTAATCTTTTGTTGTTGATGTTGTTTTTGTTTGTTTGTTTGGCTGCTTCAATATTTTGATAATTCAAGAAGATATTAAATTATAAGCGATTGTCTTTTTTTCCCTAGTGACATTGTAGTTAGGTATTGGAAGTGATGCACTACAAAGAGCATTTATGATCTGTTTGTTGTGTCGTCGTCGTCCCCCCCTCCCGTTCCTCTCCAGCCAACCCCCTGGTTTAGCGATTAGCACAGGAGCCTTTCACACAGTGTTTGGAGCTCAGTTCCCTGGCTGCAGTTCACTCAACCTTGACGTAAATCTCAAATAAGTACTTTGTGAGAGGTTAGCCTTTTGTGCAGGGTGTGTGAGAAATCCTGCCTGACCAGGTTTGTTACAGAAACCAGTGTCAAATTGCTTTGCCCCAAGTGTTTGAATATGAAAGAGGGGAATGGGGGTGGGGGGAATCGTGCACAGAGCACCCTCATTCTCCACTTCCAAGAGGCTAATTGTTCGGGAAAAAAAAAAACACAACACAACATACCAACAACCGAAAACAAAAAACAACCAGTGTTTGGATTCACGGTGTTCTTGTGATGATCTGAGGATGTCTGGCATTGTGCAGGAAGCTTGTGATGATTTACAGTGCTCAGGTACAGTGGGCTATGTCAGTCATTGAATCTGCGTTCTGTTTGCTGCTTGTTGAGGCTGGTTGCTTTTAATGTAATCTATTTGATCATGCTCTTTGCCTTAGGTGATCAACAACCTTTCATGTAAATCCTTGCCAGTCTTATAAAACTAATGGAGAAGGAAAAAAAAAATGAAACCAACACAACACACCAAAACACCAGAACTGTAGTCATGCCTTCTCTGTTGATGTCAGCAATGTCATACAGAGGCAGATAAGGTATGCAACCCACCCTTTTAATAAGGAGAACATCTCCTCCCTTTACATTTCTTTTTTTTTTTTTTTTACTATGTATTTTTTTTCTCTCAAGAAAGTTACATCCTTTGGAAATGGAAACAATACATTATCATATTACCTCAGGGCCTTGTGCATGTAAAGTCTGTTGAAATCACTTTGCCATTCTTCCACATAGCATAAAAGCGAGTTGCTCCCAAAGAGACTTAAAATTCAACATCTGTACTCTTCTGTTTCTGCTAGCAACCTTCCCGGTGATTGCAATTAAGCATTAGTGAAGATCTTTTGTGTTAACTCTTTCATGCATGGGAAGTAGATTGACAGGGGTTTGCATAAAAACTGAGGGTTTGTGGCCGAGGGCTGTCAGAAAACATTTGGACAAGTCACCCGGTTTATCAGAGGGTTACAGTAAGTGGCAGCAGTATTGCTTAAAGGTAATGAGACCTTTGGCTTAACAAAATTAAGAAGTGATGCGGAATCTTCAGAAAGGGACAGAAAGCAGCCTCTCTCACCAGGCAGCTAGGGCAAATGCAATTCTTCAGCAGTGAAACATTGCACAGAGGCTTGCAGTCTTGCATAAGCTGTGATTTATTTAATGAACCCACAGACTTTAGAGGCTGGCTTGGAGGTCTCTGAGTAGGAGAAGTGGACAGGAAGGAGGAGGAAAAAGTCTGGAAGGAAGAGGGGGAGTCCTCTGTTTGGTAGGTATTACATTTAGCTGGAATAGACTGATCATAAACAAATTTTGAAGACCTTTATTTCCTTACTGCTAATTACCTTCAAAAGACTTGACAGAGATGTGCAATCTGAATTTGAGTCAGTGAGTACAATACAAAAACCAGAACGTGGTCTGTCAGGTGCCATACACTTGTGAAGAATCTCATATTAGTTGGTGTTGATCCAGAAGAACTGATGTTATACATGTTTTCATCTTTTTTTTTTTTCCTTCTGTGCTTTGATTATACATTAAGAAATAATGTGCTAATTATGGTGAGTTCCAGTAAAAATTTAGTTACAATGCTTTCATGACCACTTTGCATTTTGTTAAACAACTTCTAAGCATAAGATAATCTTAAAATCTTGTGTGTTGCTTCAGGCTTTTGAGATATCATTTCTCATAATAGTTATCAGTATCATAAAAAAAAAAAACAACCTTTCACTCACAAAGCATTTAAACATTATGATCTGGCAGACAAAGTCAGAAAATGACAGTGAAAAATGTCCTGCACCCCTCCAGAGTGCCTATTCAGGAATTCAGTGATTCACAACAACCTGACCTTTCTAGAATGAACAGTACATTTGGATGTGAAATGTACTTGCAGAGTTGCATTATCAGCCCATGAGGAGTACAGTAGTCTTGATCATATTTGCTCTCAGTTCCTCATGGATCTACACTAGATGTGGTATATAACACAGATTTTCTTGCTTGCTTAGTTTATTAGATTGACCTCAGTTCTGTCTACATGTTTTATGGGAATAGCCCAAATGAGCTCTATCCAGCCAGGAGAGTCTTAGAATCAATGCTCTGATTGCAAGTGGGCTGAGAAGGCAGATAATGTATATATATTTAAATCTTATTTCTTTTGATGCAAGACTTTCATCTTTGAATTGTTGGCTGATTGCCATTCTATTATCTGACACTTGCATGTTTGCCTTTTACACAGTTCTTTTACCTTTACTTCCGTTTTGAAACCTTGTTTTCATTATTATGTTTTTGTGTAGGGAGCTTTCCTTTTTGCTTGTATATTTTTTTTCAAATGCTTGTTTTTCACTTTGTCATCTTTTAAAACCATCTAATTAATTTTTAATAAGGCAAAAATGCATCACCACCTAAAACTGCTTGCATTTTTTTATTTTTCCTTCATTTGTTCTGTATCATGCAGTCACAGCCCCCGTGGTGTTCTGTACCACTCAGGTAAGAGGACACGTTCTTTGAATAATGACATGAATTTTAATGAAGTCTGTAGTGGAATTGAGAAAAAATAAATAGACATTGGCTACGTGTATAATAGATCAAATAATTGAAAGCCTTTTCCACACCACAACAGTAAAACTCCAGATGAAAACTGTCTTATTTACTTACTGTAGGGATAACTAACGTAGTATTTGATGTCCAACCTGACTGCCTTTCCAAAGCTAAGAACATGTTTTCCTGAATGCAAGCTGCCAACGAGGACAGAAGTGTGTGTTTTGGGAATCTGTTTGGAATGAGATATTAATCCAAAGGGGGCTGGTGGCTGCTATCTGTGAGCTCAGGAGGGGGCTTTCTTTGGCACTAGGAAAGTGTCTCCTGGGTAGACCTTCTTGGTCCTGTTCTTTTTGGTCTTCATCAGATCACAGTCAAACACACCTGCAGCAATACTCCTCTCACAGATGGAGTGCCTTGAATCATTTTCAGATCAGGCTTTGTAGCAGAATAAAACCTACCAACTGTTCACAATTTTTTTTTGGATGTTTTTAGATTTTTTTAGATTTTTTTTTTTTCTCTTCCATGCTGAAGTAATATGTTTCACAGTCTTAAGGTGAAGTGGCCTTTTCTATAAAAGGTACCTTTTCTATAAAACACTTGCAATGATTATGAAATTAAAATGCACAAAATATATATATTAAGGCATACTAATTTACAAGTGATTGTGCTTTATTAAAAAAGGAGAGGAATGAGGCAAGCGAACACTAAAACGTGACTTAAACTTATTCATCAGCATTGTAATTAATACTTTTCTGTTACCAGGTTGAGATTTCCTAACTGTTAACAAGCCAGCTGGAACTGCTGAACCTCAGTACTTCAGCAGTCCAAGCGGGATAAGGAAGAGCTGTTAATTAACTATGCTGACTAGTGTGGTGAGATCTCAGCTACTGGCAGCTCTCACCTTGGGACACTGCTGTTAGTAGTTTTTGGCAAAGGGCAGGCTGTTTGTTTGGGATTCACCTGAGGATTGTCACAGAGAGAGGAAAGATGGCTGGAGCCAAAGGCTGGGATTTACCACCAGAAACTGCTGGCTTTGCTGTATGTTAGATGGGAATTCCTTTAATGCAGACACAGCTCAATTTGAGGGTCTAAAATTATGTATGGGCTAAAATTAGGAGCATGGTTTATTCCGATGCTGTCTAATATTAGTACAGAATTTTTAGGCTTTTTTTTTTTTTTTTTAATGCTGATATTTATGGTGTGTTTCAACCAAAGATTTGTTCCCCTCTGAACCGGGCAGTAAAGCAGTGCCACAGATGATGGCATTAATCACAGTGTGAAGACATTTAAAACCTCAGTCCAGCCTTCTTCACTGTTTGTAATGTTTTTTATTTTGAGCCTGAAGAACAACACAGCACGGTGACTAAAGATAAATAGTGCAATATTGTAAACATCCTACAGACATTACACTGCAGTAGTGCAGTACCATTAGGGTGGCCACTTACTGGTACCATCGTGTCAGGACTGGTCAAAAGCTCAGCTTTTATGAATACATTAGAGATAAGTTTCTTTTGTGTTCCATTGTGGTTATTGCAGTCTGCAAAGGAAAATCTTTCCTACAGCAACCAAGTATTCTGTGTAGGTTTTTCCTAGGAATAGGAGGGGTTATTTTGTCTTAATTAATTTTTTTGTTTCATACTTGATGCTGAGATAAGCTGCATGGTCAGGAGACAGTTTATTTTCAGTACGCTATATGCTGGGTGTGAGAGGATCTGAACTCATCAGGACTTTTTGGTGGATCTTGCAAGCAAAGAGTTGGTCGGCACGGGCAAGGAGGGCTTGGTGCTCCTCAGATGACTGTGCTGTACATACCCACCGAGTGCTGAAATTGGTGGCATTCCTCCCTCTTCCACGCTGCCTGCCTCCCTGAAGCTTAAGTTTCAGTATGCTTTCAGAGTGCACAATATTAGCTGACCTTGACTTTCAGCAGATGCTAAATATGCATCACATTTGCTGATATTAAAAGTACAATCTTAAGAGTAAATCTGTAGTATTTTACAGAAATCAGGAGACTTGATGAGCTTATTCTGAGCCAGGTGGAACAAACCATAATCCCAGGGTTCCAATTTTTAAATTATCGCTTTTGCCAGTTTGAAATAACTGGATTTCTATACCCTTAACAGCTGCTATGCAAAGTTGATCAGACTTCAGAGACTTTTTGACAAAACTGAAATCCAGGATGTGCTCTGTGAGATGTTCATTCTGCCAGGGATCAAACAGAGGGATCATCCCTGAAAATTTAATGTGGCTGATCTCTTTTTTATCACTGCATAAGTGTTTGAGAAAATTACTTTTTTGTTGCTCTAATTAATAATACTAAGACAAGGAGAAATGAGACGTGTATCTGAGAACTTCAGCATCAGGTTAAATGTGAGGCTAGGAAGGAAGGATGACGGTATGCACATTTTTTTAAAGCCACACTGAGTAACTCCAATCATTATTGATTCAAAAATCTTTTATCAAATACCCAGTGGGCAGATTACAAAAATAATTAAAAATTACTCATTAGTCTAAACAAATATGCATAATTTTAATTATTGGACTCAAGACTTTTTCTGTATTAATCTTTGTTTTTAATTTTATTTTGATTAATAAGTAATCGTGAGAAGCTGAAATTTAGTGCCAGTGGTGAATGCACTTAGCATTTAATATGTTAGCTGCTTAACAATGGTTCTCATGTAATCTGTGTGCATGTGGGTATGTATCATCTCGCATGTTTTCACAGCTGATTTGGGTTTGTTCCATTCACTAACCCTATTATAACCATTGTTAAGCATTGCATGCTAGGGTTTCAATGCACTGTTTCAGCGCCCAAGATCCACCTGTCTCTTTAAGCTTCAGTTTGAGTTTGATAAATTCTCTGTTAAGTAAATTGATCCTTACCTTGATGCTGTATTTTTGTGTTTGACTATTTGCGGGTAGTAAAATGAAGATGATCACACATTTCCAACAGGAGTTTTCATCAGAGCATCTGCCATGAAAGTACCCATCAGAATTGCTACGATTAAGTAGTTTACAGATATATGACACTGCTACTTTGCTTTTCCTTCCAGTGACATTTTCCTTACTAAAAAGGAGA
This sequence comes from Centrocercus urophasianus, assembly GCF_019232065.1. NCBI lineage: Eukaryota > Metazoa > Chordata > Aves > Galliformes > Phasianidae > Centrocercus > Centrocercus urophasianus. Next base: position 13,906,066 of record NW_024884253.1, read on the forward strand.
GACTAAACTGGGCAAGATCCCTTTTTTCTGAAAGGTCCTTTAATTTTTATGATTTTGTCAAACTTTATTAGTCACTTTTAAAAGGAATAGGATTATAACACTGTTGTAGGAAGTACAGAGGTGGCTATTTCTGTCCTCTGTATTCTTAAATCAAAGAAGCTACTAATTCTGGTAACCCTACTCCACCTTTTAATGAAAAGTCCTTTTAATGAAGTTTGTGAGCCACTCACTAAATTGGGTTCTGAGCACGTGGCTCTGTCCAGCTGGTTTGTCACAGACTGCAGCGTTCACCATTTTTAAAGCTGCATAAAATAACAAAAATAGACAACAGGATAGAGGCATAATAAGCTGTAGAGTGCTTGCTCATTGCAGTGCCTCACCACTAATGTATATAAATATGTACCGCAATTGAGAATGACATTTGTAGAGGGATCAACTCCAAAAACATATTGAGTGTACATACTCCAGTTTCTCTTTACATGTCCCTCAAGGTGAAGATGGATGTTGCCGTCTGTCATCCTATCATCACTCTGAGCTCTTTCCTTTGTCTTCGGTGCTCTATTTCCTTCTCTTTTCATGTGTGTTATTTTTTAAATTTCTGTTAGAGATTAAAATCTTTTAGAGGGAATTACTCTGTATGTCTTAGGGGTAGATAGTCAGCTGTGTCTCTACATAGGCACAAGCCTTTCAAAGGTCTGCATTGCACCCTCAAAAAGAAAGTTCTCATCTTCTTTTCCCCAATAAATCTGGGCCTCCGATTATATAGCTTTACTGAAAGTGACATATTTCTGAAATATTTAATAAGGTTTGTAGTGCTTCTTTTCAGATAATCGCTGAAAGTTCTGATGGGCTTAAACCATTTGTTGTTCTTTTCCATTTCAGCCTCAAAAGCTTGCCTTTCCCAGTTCATTTGGTAACTCTTTATACAGTAGTAGATTACAGGAGCAGAACCACCTTGTTTTGTATGCTTATGTTATTAGCAGATATTATGTGTATTAGCAAAAAGATGAAAGGACTTTTTGGTCTGTGCTTAAGGATGATGATATCCTCTCTAGAAGCCTTCTATGGGTTGCTTATCTCCATGGATGCTCTACGCTATTTTATATCATGGTAAGTTTATATCATTTGACCAGATTACCTTTTCAAAAATGTAATGTAAGGTAATGTAAGCAAACTTAAAAACTTAAAAAGGTAATGTAAGCAAACTTAAATATTTCTGTCTCACAAGATTAGTTCCACCATGTTTTCTGTTACAGAACTGTTGAGAGGAGGAAAAAAAAAAAAAAGAAACCAAAGAAACAAGTATTTAATGATGAAGCAGTTTGTGTCTCTGTTTTTGTTCTTGTTGTTCCAGGAATGTAAGAAAGTAGGGTACTTCTGGCTATTGTGAGCAGAAAAAATTGCCATGACTGCTCTTGATTTCGATATATGCTTTGTTTGTTTTCTTCTTACCGCTCTTTGATATAGAATAGTTTACTCCTGTCTTTCATTAAACTGATGCTGCCTTGTGTCCCACTGCCAGTATCATGCATAAAAGAACTGCAGCAAGAAAAGAAGTCATGCCTGACACATCTGATAGTATTTCCACATTCATATGAAAGCTCTGAAAATCCCTGATAGTTTATTAGATAGTTATGTGTGGGGACGTCTTCTGCTTTCACACTGAAGAGCTTGTTGTTAATGAAGTATGTATTAAAGTGGCTGACTTGATCATCTGTGTTGCATTGATTTAGGCGTGGATAACTGGGTAACCAAAACCTGCTGGACTGGCTTGAAAAATTAATTATCATCTACATTCATATGCTACCAATTCTGTAACATAGAAAAGGCTGAAAGAGAAATGAAAATATGGGTAAAAGAAAAGTAGATACGGAGAAGCTCTCTTACATGGAGCAAGACTTTAAGCTACTTTTGTTTTTGTTTAGGTTTGTTCATTATCTCTATTATTTGCTTCCAAATCACCTCAGCTGAGTAAATGTCATGTGAAATATTGTATGGGTTAATCAATAAGAGCATGCAAACAGCTATTACCTTTCTGGGCACGGTGCTTGTACGTGTATTGCAGAACAGCTGTCAGGCTGCTTTGGAAGCTTCTTTTTCCCAATCTTTTCATGGAAAGATCAAGGTATCTTATATAGGGAATATTCTCTTATTAAAAGTTGAGTACAAATAATGATTGTCATTTCCCCCTCATTTGTTTCAGAGATTATTTTAGATTAATTCTTGTCTTCTCTCAGTAGGTTTTTAAGGGCTAGGTATCGCTAGTTAATTGAACTTACTTTATACTACATCTGATCCTGAGTTTGGATATCTAATCTAATGGGGAACGTGGTAATCAACAGAAATCTACAGTAGTGACAATTCATTTGGTTGATCTGCTTTTCTTCTGGAAGTCACTGAAAGTGGGAATGTTAAGGCAGCTTTCAGATTTGTCATGGTTTTCTGTATTTCTGTGGAGAGAGGGGGTGTTTATGTGTATATCTGCTTTTAATGTTGCAAATGGTGTAGGCTGATCATTTCTGTCTTCTCTCATTTTCTCTCTGAAGGACCTTACTCTTCTTCCTCTCAATCCTAAATATCTTCATATTCAGGATCCTCATTCTTATTAGGCTCTGTGGGAATGTGAGTGCCATAGAAGCCGTAGATTGCGAGTGGTGCGGCAGAAGAGGAGTTGGGATTTAGGACACTTGGGATTTCACTGTAGGCTGAGCTGGGTCTGCAGCATACTGTCTTCACAGAGCTGTGTTTTGCCTGTCTCTGGTAAATGGTATGTGGTTGACTGTCACATGCAGACAAAAAGCATTGTTGTAGCATTGCGTATCATCAGATCTGCCTTTGCTACTGGGCTTGGTATTGGCTAACGAACCAGCAGAACTTGTAGTTCCAGTATGGAGGTTGGATACTGCTGTTAAGCTTTTCTTGTTGCTTTTTTTATTCCCTCCCTCTTTATCATTTGAGGGTGGAGAATGTTTGTTTCTTTAACTGGCATATTATGATAACAGAATCAAGAGATAAGATTCAATCAAGGTACATAATACAAATACATAATAAAACAGTAAAGCATATAAGTAAGGCCCTGTTGGTACCTTGGCTTTTTGAACTCTGCTTTATGGTATGTTTTGATATGATGTAAGCTTAATGCTCTTGTTCTTGGTAGAACTTCTGAAAGAAAGATTTTAAATACTTTTTTTTTTTCTGGAGCTAAGGTTGTGTTTCATGTTAATAATAAAAGTGAAATGAGATTGGTATCTCCTGAATGAAGAAAGAGAGTACGTTCACCCATTTTCTTTATGTGTTATCTTATCAGTGTAGGATTTTGCTTATATACACTGGAATGAGATATATCAATTATGACTGTAATTCATCACTGTCAGCAGCTATACTGCACATTTCAGAGCCCTGATATAGGTTACTTCTTCTGTAGTCAACCACCACCTTGAACTGTTGGCTAGGGGCAAAAAAGCCCCAAAGCAAATCGAACCAGAGGTTCAGCAGCAAGAACTCCAGATTGTGTCCTGTTCCTCCTAAATTCCATGTAAAGCTCTTGTCTTGAATGAGCATGTTCCCTGTCCCTTATGACAGAAAGGGATGTGGAAACAATTACTCAACATGAGTCATAAAAGAGATAAACCCTGAAAGATAGACAAAAAAATGTTTATCCTGTGCTGAGCCACATTAGCCCAAGGCTGTGAAGTCTTATTTCCATGTCATGCCCTGATTCTGAACTGTTTGTCTGAGGCCTTTTTACATGCAGCTGCTGAAAGTAAAAGGTCACAGTACAACGGCTTTAAAGAACCTGCTTTAGTCGTATAAAAGTCGCCAAAGGAAATGGGAAAAGCAGTTGGTCTGATTTGTTGAGATAATTAACCTGCCTGGTGCAGCATCTTCAGTATCAGTAGCAGGAGCCTTCAGACAAGCTGACTACATGGCATGTTTTCCTCTAATTTAGTTGATTAAGAGAGTGACTATTGTGAAAGATTGTTTTTTCCACCAGTGCTGTAAATGCGGTGATCTTAGTCCTGGATTTTTTTACAATTAGTTAGCCTTGTTCTCTTCTGGAGGATTAAGAAAAATTGCTGATCATTAGGGACATGTCAGCTTGTCCTGAAACTTGGAAATATGAGGGTTTTTTTGTCCAAGGCTGAAAACATACCAGAGGAGTGATTCTGTTACTGTTCTCTGTGTGCTGTTCCACCTTTAATTTGAAAGTATGACTAAGTCATTGTGGATTAGGCTTCCCACTCTGACAGTTATTCTTTATGATGATAAAGAAAACTTTCTTGATGATGATAAAGAAAACTTGCGGAGAGTCTCCTTTGTGATTTATCAGTCCCTAGGCAACTGACACATTATGTGCTTGCTGATCTGCTCTTGTGTATTCTGCTGTTTCCATACTAGCAACAGAACCTTTTCTCTTACTGAAAAAATAATATTTCTACACTTACTGCATAAATTAGTAAGAGCTAATTAAGGACAGGATTCATTTTTAATTTTTAATTTTTCGAAAGTGTCAATTGTGTATCTTGAAATGGGAAAAATTGCCCAGTTTCTTTGTGCTGACTGGCTGAGACAGACTTGTAGATGCCTCTTTACTACCTCATGCTGCACACAGGTGGGAGCTTATGTGACTGCTTGGTGTGAAATGATCTTCCTAATGGAAGTATCCAATGTCTTTTGTATTTTAGTGCATCCTTCTTTCCAAAGAACTTGGGCCAAAGCCCCATGAATAATCCATAGATGGAGAAACTGTACTAGGAGATGATGGGAAATAAGCAGGTTATGAGTTGCCTCTTGCCACTGGCTGCAAGGGAGCCTAAAGCTATGCTACTGAAGCTCAGGAACAGAAGTATCATCATGCTGGGATGATCTTTTCATCTGAAAGAGAAGTAATTAGGGAGCTTTAGGTTAAATACAGAATTCTGTTCTTCCATATGGCGTTTGTTTGCAAAGCTCTCACAGTGTGTTGTTAGAAACTGATATAACTGTGCTGTAGTTTCGTTGAGCAGGTCATGCATCCTCCAGCAGCATTTATCTCTGCAGTTTATCGAGGTTACTTTGTGCTTGATACGAGTTATTGCTATCAGTTAAGTTATCTCATTTCAAGAAGAAAACCAATTATATGAATTTATTCTGTGCTGTTATATATGCCCATCATGTATGTATTTTTTCTAGTGATGCATCTTCACAACAAACCAACTATTAGAATTTATAGCCCTGCTTATGATGTTCCAATCTAAATAAAATAATTTTTTGTAACTATATGAGCCATGGCCTATTAAAAAAATGAAATATAGTAATACCGATCATGAGCTGGATGAAATTTCCATTCTGTGGAAAAAGGAGCTGTACGAGAACTGTTCCTCTTTCAGACACACTTTCCATGTTAAAGAATGATGAAACAAATATTGAAGATGAGCAACAGCTTGGAAGAAATTGAAGATACACTTGTGAAACAGAACATGATATGTGCTGATGTCTTACTTCCACACAAGTCCTTTATCCAGGCTGAATTCTCAGCTGGGGTCCAAAATGCTTGCACAGATATTTACCATAAGATGAATGCCTGCTTAATTGTCATGTGTGTTAGCCTTTAGTATATGTTTGCTAAATGGCATTGTCATTTAGGACAGTTAGTCATTATTACAGTGAGGAAATGTGATATTATGCTTAAAGCATAATTATTAAGCAGTGCTTAAAGCTCTGCAAAATTCATGTTATTTTTTGGTGAAAAGCGTGGAGAAGAGAAATGTTACCACAAAATCTTGCTGACTATTGTTGCTGTGGATTTGACTTCTCTTTTTACAAGTGTTTTCCAAGCGGTAGTTGCCTGTTTGCTTGGAGTTTCCTGCTTGCCTTATGTTTTGAACCTAAGAAAGGCAGACAAAAAAAAGAGCATGTGGGATTATTTGTAAGAAATGCATATGCATCTCTTCTTGAACCTTAGCACATATTTGAGTTTTTAAAAGTTGTTGTCCTTTGAAAATGTTCTGTGAAGCTATTCTAGAGATTGATTTTTTTTAAGTTGTCCAACTAAACTAATGATCAAAGCCCACTAGATTTATACCTGATGGAATTTAGAAGGTTTTCAGAGTGGCAGCATAGTCGCTTTTGCAGTAAAATTGCATTTCTAGGCCAAATAGCTGATGAGAAATCTGCTAAGGTAACTAGAAATGTGATGCTCAATGCTGGCTTTATTGAGCAAGGTTCTGCATCTTTGTGATCACTTAGATTTAGTTCTGTAAAATTTGAATGAAATCCAGAGTGTTGTCTTAGTGATGTGTATGACTCCAGCCAATTAACTCAAGGGTTCTTTTGAAAATTAGACTTTCTACGCAGAGAAGGCACAAGTGTGAAACTTGCCGTGTTCTGCCCTATAGCTAGATCTTGAGGTAATGGTGTTTTATAGGTAGAAAAAATGTCTAGTTCAGTATTCAAATATTTTCAAGGTAGATATACTTTTGCAGACCTTTCCTACTAATAAACTAATCCAGAAACTGTATTTTACTGGTATCAACTGATAAACCACTGCTTAACTGTAGTTTATAAAACTGAAAAACAAATGGCTTTGTAATACTACAGAAACAAAATCTTACTATGAAAGCATCAGTGTCTGCTTTCACCTTATAAAAAGTTCCTTTGCTTAAATCGGGCATTAATGAATTTTTATTTTAAAAGTGGAACGTGAATAATACTTTCTATGTATTTAATCTTCTTGTTTGATCTACCAGGAGGTATCTCGCTAGATTTGGTGACATAAGGGTCAAAAGATAAACTGTAACCAATACCTCTGTTTATTTTTTTGACAGTGTTAAATTAGCAACCCCTCAGACCTCTTGCAGAGAAGTACAACCTGAGTAATTGAACGTGTCACTGGGGAGTACGCTTGGTTAAGCTGATTCCTATTATGTTAACTTGTCAGGGACCAATAATTAAAGCTGAAGAGGGATGCTCATTAGTGTCTACAAAATGATTCAAAGAGTAGAAAGGAAGAGTCCTTCAGGCACACCTGCTACAAGCTGACACTGCATGGAGGGGCGAAGGCAGCCTACGCGTTTGTTGGTCTGATGTGTTAGTGCCGGGGCTGTGTCAGTGGGCCACTAAATTAAGAGTTGCAAGGACATGCTCTTTGAGTCAAGCTACAAAACTGTATTTGACTTCTGCCTTTCAAGGCTTTTGCCTTAAAATTCCTGCAGAACTGAATTTGTGGCATTTCTGATGTATCTGTTCAGGTGTTTTTCTCATCGGTCCCCAAGTAATCATTTCAGTCGTTTTAGCTGGAAGTATCATAACATTAGTGATCTCTCCATTTCTTTCAACTCTTGTGGGTCTGCTTGGATAAACTCTAGGAGCTATAGTGCTTTTAATAAGTACTGTTATTAGCATATGTTTTTCACATCTGCTCTTCAAAAAATGAGTGCTTTTGTGTGGGTTTTTTTTGTTAGTATTCTCACCCCTTATGCTATTGACTGTAATACATTAATTTCTGTGAAAAACCAAACAGGAAAATGCTCAGAATGAGGCTTACTTGAAATGATAGTGCTTATCAGAGCAGGAAAACAGTGTCTGCATAATGATGGTATGTTTTTATATAGAAGAAATAACGTCAAATTTATGTGGAATTCGGAGTTTTGGGGAGGCTTGAGATCTGGTAGTGTTGCAGAATTTCTTCTTCCATAATTTGGATAATTTAAGAAACTCAGCTTTCATTGGCACTTTGAGTAGTAAAACAAACCCACACGACTTCAAAATGTAGAAAAAAAAACACTTGAACGAAGACAAACCCTGTGAAACTGATTATGAAAGCTTGATGTCTAACGGAAAACTGAGGATGTGGCAAGTTTCTTGATGAATAATTTGTTTTTGTTCTTTCAGGTTATCTGTAAATGATTTTTATCACACATTTTAACATAAGTTGTTTTGATTAATTCAACCTGTGTGTTGGCTGATCCCCTCTACTTATATCCTGTCTTTTCCTATTGGATCAAGCCAACAGTTTTGTGCTCTTGAAGAGTTCTTCTTGCTTTAGCCATCTCCAAAATCTTAATGTAGTGAGATTTTATTAGGGAAAGTTAATGATGAATGTAGTCCTACAGAATCAGATGATAACCATGAAGCAAACTTCAGCCCTTCAAATTGTTAGTTTGTCTTGACTCCCAACTCTCCTTTGCAGTGGCTTATAGAACAACCTCAGAAATCCGCTAGTAGCAGTATCTTTCCTCATGGAAATTTGTTGCAGCTCATGTATACTGAGCAATAACAGAGAAATATTTGAAAGTATAGGTATTTTTGTCAAAAAGCTGCTTCTAATATGTGTCCTGGAGGGTTTTTGTTTTAGAGTCTGCTGCCATCATAAATAATACTGCCTTCATAACTGTTAAACCATACATTTAATATTTAAAACTGGGGAGGAAATAGTCTTCAAAAATTCCCATTAAATATCAAGTAGAACAGTCAGGGATTCTGAGCTGCAGGGCCTGCTGGGAGAATCAGAGTGTATGTTCAGCCTTTTTTGCATGTTCCTTGTTATCTGTCTGAGCTATAAATTGAAGTACTATTGAATCAATTTTTAATAATCTTATCAATCAGCACAGTCTGTATTAATATAGCACTTAAGTCGTTTAGTGCCACTTGTCATTAATTTGGCAGACTGAAGTTTGCATCAGCAAAAAAAAGTTGTGATCTCTAATAAAAATGGAGATGAACAATCAAGTAATCAGTTTTCAAAGGCAAATTAGAAGTAACAGACTCCCAAAGGTAAATATTATGATGACTGCAGTCATTTCTGACTGAGATCTCCAGACTGCAGAGAGGTCTGTGACTTAGGACCTGGATACATTTTGTTTCAGATTCCCCATTTTGTTGCTAATAAGATAAGCTGCTTTGGGAAATGAATCATTACTTCTGGGTTGCTTCTTTGGCAGTTCAGTGCAGTGAGCTGCTCCCATTGTCAACACAATAAAAAAATATTTATTTGTTCTCAAAGACTTCATGGTAGCTTACTTGCAGAACTTGTAAGCCGGACTGTCCATGTGAGAATAAACACATTCCTTAAGTAGCATTTTTCAGATTGGTTTACTGAAGCATATGCTAATGCAAAGTTTGTAAGAAATCCTTAGTCTCGAATATAATACTGTAAAACCCTTGTGATTAAATTTGCCATGGGTTAGCGTGTGCCAGCAGTGTTTTGTTGTGAAGAACTCCTATGAAACCTGGAGTGTGTGGCCAGGGAGGAAAAAGTAACAGCAGTTCTGCTTCTGAGGATGGCCATTAGCACTGGCTCTGTGATGCAGATACCTAGTAGCAACTTAGCCAGATTCTGATAACAACTCAAAAACGTGCAATAGAAAATCTGAAAGGAAATGTCTTCTATTTCTCTTGCAGCAGGATGAAGAGTAAACAGAAAAGGTTTTCTTCAGTGCTGTTTCCTCATGTAAATGGTACAGTGCCTATTCCGAGGGCTTAAAATGTCACAACACAGCTGAGGCAGTCCAAAAGCAAAATCTCTGGGAATTTACAGATCCTTTTGTGCCATATAGGAATAAAAGCAAAAGATTTACCTTTATTTATTGTGAAAAAAACAACTCTGTGGATAACTAAAGTACTTGGCCGTTCATCTGGATTGTGGGGGTCACAGAGTGGGCAAGAGCAAGGATCCAAACCTCAGTCATCTGTAGTGAACCTGAAGGAATTTAGTCCTATAGCTGATGCTTTTTATTGAAAATTCTAATCACTGTGAGTCCAAATTTTCTGATTGACTTTTTTTAAACTTTACTTTGGAAAATTCAAGTTTACTTAAGTTTTTGAGAGTCCATTTGAAGGGAGAGACGGTCAGAAAGGGAATGTTGGTTAAGCAAAGACAAATCATAACTTCCCATGCGGTGGAAATATGGAAAGTCCCAAGTCTCCTGCCTTCCTGACTTCCATTATTGACAGGGATGTAGCATCTGTGGTGGAAACTCGTCAGGAAGTGTAAGGGGCACTGCTTGTGGTGGGGGAACCAAACAGAAGGGGCTGGGAGATGAAGCTGATGCAGGCTCACTGAAATTACTTGAATCAAATTAAATTGTATCAGCTAATGAGCTAAGACAGTTATTCTGAACTTGTGATTAAAGGAGGGAAATACAAAAGAGAAACAAGTAACTTCTGGGATATGTTCAGTGTAGAAGATTGTAATTAGGTAGGTAGATTTTCAGAATGGGGTGAACGAATATAAATTGCAACTGAATCAGGGTTTTCCATTCATTAGCCTGCTCTATCCTATTGCATTCTTAGTGCACAAGGCAATCACAATGGAAGGGATTAAGGTCACTGACCTTAATTTAGGTTAAGTCTGAAAAAATTCTTGAACATGTGTTCCTAGGGCAGAGTTTACTTGTCTGAAAAATTTCCTTGTTAATGGATTTTTGAGGGGGGTGGGGATGATCATAATTTACAAACTACCGCTTTTTAAATATTTGCCTTTTCTGTCTTGTCTGCAGAGGAGCAACATTAGCTTTTGCAGTTGCTTTGTTTATCAGTCATGCCTCACAGTCTTTCCCCTGGAGACTATAACAAGCCTGAGTAGAGATACTATCCTTGTTCTTTTCTCTACAGTAACTGCTGAGTCCATTTAAAGATAATAGGCCATGCCCAGCATGACCAATAAAAAAGGAAAACGACATTTATCTTGCTGGCTTTCTCTGATAGCATTTAGGACCACACTCTCTGCTTGATCCACAGTCTCAACTCCACAAACAGGCTAAGGAGAGTAAAACATTCAATAACACCTTGGTAGCACAAAGATCCATTGTCGATTGTGCACTGTGGTCTGAGCCTGCCTCTAAAAACTGCTTTCACTTGTCTTATTTAGCAGTGTAAAAATAATCCAGCTTTCTCTGCATCCCTTTTAGAGTAGAAAATGACTGTAATGGAAATAAACTGAAATGCAATTAGCCTTCTCTACAGTATGGCCTCGTGAGTTTGATCACAAATGGATTGAAATCCAAATCCAGACCTGGCCCTGTTCCATTGCATCGTGCTTTGTTAGCAAGAGAGCTACTAATGTTTCTAATAATAAACAAATAAATAAATAAAACCAAAGGGGCAGGCAGGAAGGAGCCATGGTTTTTCTGTAAGGCAAATATCGTTCAAAGAGGAGCAGAAATTTAGAGCATTATCTGCTGATCTTAACAACAAGGAAACTGAAAGTGGAATTAATTAATGCTGTTAAATTGTCTTCATGGAAAGAAAATACCAGGTAGTAATAGCCACCACCCTCCACTGCTGGATCTGGAAGTAAAAGAAAAAGCCAGTTGTGTTGAAAGTCAAAATTAAATGCATTCAAATGAGAAGTAAGGGATATGTTTCAGTCGTGATGACTGGTGTCCATTGAAAAAAGCACTGTTGGAGTGGGAAGGGGGGTGTCCATTTTTGATACTTGAGATCAAGAGTGAGTGTCTTTCTGTGAGACTTGTGACAAATACAGGGTATTGGGCTCACTACAGAAATAATTGCCTGAAACATAATCCCTCAATTTATACAGCAATCTAGACTAAATGATCTGATATTTTCAGGGCTTCAAGTTTATGGAATTAAGCTCATTCTGTCCTCTGGCCTGGTTTTGTAGATGTCAGAATCAGGACAAATTAGGTTGATGCTCACCTGTAACAGAAATGAATCTGGCCTTCTGAGTTCAGATTACTATGCGTACCATACACAATATTACAATTGTTTTTAGGAAATAAATCTCAGAAGTTCATATGTGTGTAACCAAAAGACTCTAATTGAAACCATCGTTGAATGCTCAAGATTGTAAACAAAAGATGCATTGTGTTGGTTTTGCATAAAACAAATTGTAAGGGGAATAATTAATGTTTTCTGCTGTATCGCTTCTAATGAAGAACCTCTTGTTTTGTATTTTTAAACAGTGACTTTAGATCAGAAACACACGAACTAGATCTTAATAGGAAATAAAATCTGACTTTGAGTTTGTTAACATGTCTTTCAGGGATTTTCTTTTTTTTTCTTTTTTTTTCTGTTAGTGATGAGACTCTGCTAGGTGCTGTACAGCCATAAAGGAAAGCTGAGTCCTGCCCATTTAGTATCTGATTTACTTCAGTTTTATTGCCTATTGCTGGCATTATATCAAACATTTCCTTAGTAGGCCCCAGCATTTATATGAAGCTGTGCCAAGGTTATTCTGTATGTAATCCAGAAAGTCTTTTTCTGCTGCAGGGAAATCACTGAGTTAAGGGTATGATTATTCCATTGTGTTCAGTTGTTGTTAGTTTTTCTTCAACAGATTTGAATTACCCTATCTTAGCATTTTAATTGTTGTTGTCTGTGGTACCTTATAATCATAGCAACACAGCAAACAGCGCATTGAGCCTTCAGGAAAGTTTAAAATGCACCATTTAAATACATATGGTTGATAATAAAGGAAATAGAGGAGAATTGTAATGAGGAAGGGTGGGAGAAGATCAAAAATAAAGTAAATAAGTGAAGAGTGTTTGCAGATGAGAGTCAGCAAAGAGAGTGGAATGATAAGAGGAGGTAGAGGTAAGAAGCCAAATTGTTATGACACATTCAGACTGGACCACTGAAAAGCCAAATTGTGATCTGCCACAAGAGGAGAGAAAAGAGATAAGCAGAAAAATGGAACAGCAGAGCGAGTTATCAAATACATTAAATATACGAGCTTAAATATAACTGAAAGATAATTTGAAGAAAAAAAAAAGCTATCAATACAGAGCATATTTATACTACTTATTGCGTTAGATTTATTTTGGAGACATGCTTGTAATATATACCAACATGTGTTTTCTTCACTTTACTGTGATTTGTTGGTTGGTTTGTTCATTTGTTTTGCGCTAGATGATCAAATTAGTCTTTGGATCAGTAGCTACACTTTTTCACTGGGCAAAGCTACCTTCTCAATATGATAGAATCTGGGAAATAAATCCTGTGAAAACACAGTAGTCGAGGTAGCCAAGTGGGAACTACTAGTAGAATAGTTAGTTCTGTTCTATGAATGAGTCTATAAGGTCCTACAGGCATTAATAAGACTTTCGGTCTCTAGCTGGAGGAACTGAGTACATATTTAAAGACAAGAGAGTCCTGATTTTTATTTCTATGTAGAAGATATTGGTTATGATGTAAAACAATGTAAAAGGAGAATTCACTATTGTTTTACCAAGGACGGGTGACTGGATGATACAGTAGCTCAGCCAAAACCAATGAAGGTCTTATCTGCAGAGGATCAGATATTTCATCCGTAGACTGTATTGGTGAAGAGAGCCATAGGTATAGCATATATAGATGCAGTTTACTTATGAGACTTAAATTTATAACAAACAGCCAAAAATTTTGTACTGTGATTCAGAGGATGAATTGTGCGTGATGATAGATATGGAAGTAGTTACCTGAAGGGGACAAAAAAAATAAACAACAACAAAAAAACAGAGAAAAAGAGAAAAGAAGAAAAAGAGCAATAAAAAGAGTGTATTTTGTCCAAAATGAAATTTAATTAAATTACTTGAAAAATCAGAAATGTAGCTAGTTCCAGAAGCAGCACAGATCTAAATTTATTTCTGATTCACATCTATGAAAGTAGCAGTTTTCAGGTCAGGTAGCAAAGCTTCTGTTGTTAACAGGTCTAAATGCCAGGTTCCCTCTCTACCTCACTGCTTCAAAGTAAATCTGGAAAACACTGCAGAAAGCAGAAATTGGACCAGTAACTAAATTGACCTGCTTAATTCAGTGGACAGTAATGAATTCTGTAGCCCTAAAAATAATGCTGCTATTCATCTGCTACTGAGACTACTGCAAGTCTAATTTTAGGATTAAGACCTCCACCCCTCCTTCAAGCACCATTTGAATGTCACCTCAGGGAGTTGCAATTCACGTTTTCTTGCTCTCACTTTGCCTTTAACGTTTTAAAAAGATACGGAGAAGATTTTCTGCTACACAAAGGCACTTCACCATAGAGAATAAACGTATTGCAATTAGTAACTGGGAAATGTGATGGTCTGTGGCTCGGTTTGGAGCAGTACCCTGAAGATGAGATGCTTAGCTAAGCTACCCAAAGCTCTCTTGAATTTGTAGAATGTGCCATAAATAACCACAAAAACAATCTTTCCTACAGGGTATCAAAGCTGCTCCTTACTGACCACAAGTTAGAAGCAGAGTGAGGCAGAAAGATCATAGGAATAACCCTTTAGAATATCTGCTTCTTTCTGAACCTTGACTAAAAGTTCATTTTAGGTTTAGTTCCAATTTTGGTTGAAATTTAAGTTGACATTTTTTTTTTTTTTAATCCAAAAGACTTTCACAACCATGGAGTATAACTGAATTAAATTACAGGTCATATTACTTGGTATCGTTTACTGTCCATGTGTTTCTGATGGATTTTACTTACTAAAGCACTTTATGCCCCTTTTCTAACATTGGCTAATCCACACAACATCCCTATGAGGCTGATAAGTAATATCCTTATTTTACAGTCAGAGATAGAAAGGCTGTGTGGCTTGCCAAAGCAAGCAGAATACATTCAGTATCAGAACTAGCAGTAATACTTTGGAGTTCCTAGTTATTTGTCCTACTCTGGAAAATGTGCAGGATATTTGTTGTGTATGTAATCTATACTTTGATTCAGTAAAACTTTTTTTCTTTGTGTAAATCTCTTTCTATTCAGGGATTGCATATGGCAACTTCAACATTTTTTCCTACTCTAAGCTCTACATAAACATAAATCAACTATCAAATGCATGTTGAAAAAAATATTCTTTCTAAAGAAATACTGAAATGATGGGACGTTTGCTTTGGAGTAAAATGACCTGGGTTTACATGGGCTGATTATCTACAAGTTGTTCATTGTGCTGACAGCTGATACTCCTGCTTTTCTGTACCTTGCTACCTTCCTTTCTGTCTTCCTTGACACAAAGTACTTTTCTCAAAATTCTAGCAATGATTCATTTTTTAATTGTGTTCTGTTTTCTTTTTTGTTTTTTTTTATAAAAAAAAAGGCCACCAAAAGTTTGGTATTGGATATGTTTGGCAGTCTGACTTATGCTACCACCTACAAATAGGAATAATGAACCCCAGCAGGTTCTCAGGAAAGTAACTTCAGTTTTGCTCTTAGCCCTTGTAGATAGTACCCCTGTACATGAGGGAGCTCTAACAAAGGTGCAGATGAGATGCAGATCTGTTTTTCCTGTTATGTGCTGTGTGTATACATGTTGTAATGATTATTTAACTTGTGTTGGAATGCACCACCTGCTCTCCCAGTGTTTACTGTGACATCAGAGCCACCTGAAGACACTCCCATCCCAACCACATACTCCTCCCATGCCACGTCCCTGTCCGTCCTCCCCTGTGGTTTTTGAGGCTTTGTTGTGAATTGGATCCTTGAAGTGATCTGGATGAAAAATAAACCTTCACTTAATCTGTCTCTTCCCTTCTGTCTTCACCCAGAGAACCCCCAGCAGTAAACCTTTGGCTATCTTGGAGTCAGATCATTTGCTGATCCAAGTACGATGTAGTCCCAGTATCGTAGATGGAGGCTGGGGAACAGGGCAGTTAGAGGTTTATTATGGCAGGGAGGGAACAGCTTTTAGAGCTATTTTGTCTGCCACAGGAAAAAAAAAATAAAATCACATATGGCTGGAGCTTTAGGATGTGTTTCGTAGTGATACAAATTCAATTTGAATTTTTACAGTTTTGAGGTAGGATACCCAGAAGATTTTCTCTTGCAGCTTTAAGTGTTACCAGCCCTGTTTTCATCTCTGCTTGAGACAGTAAAATTTTTACAGTAACAAAACCCTATGAAGGTAGACCTAGCCATGACAGCACAGTATGTGCAGATGTTGGCTGCAAGCAAGTGGCCACAGCTACTGACGTCTTGTGGTTAAGGTTAGACATGCATGTAGGTACTTAACTGATTTTTTGTCTTCATGGTTTTTGCTTTTTTTCAGAAACTCAGTGTGACTTTTTTGTTTTATAGAGCGATATTTTGAACATTAAGAATATTTCCTGCCACTGGCATTTGTGGCAAGTCTAATTTTAGGCCTGACCACTTAACTACAGTCATAATGGCTTTCCTTTTAATAGAACATAGGAACAGCAGGGGCTTTATTTTCTACATCATCAAAGCACTGCACCTTTCTACAGAAACAGTGGCTGGTCTGCAGCATCCCTCTGCTAGTCCATCTGCTGAATTTCACCATAGGGAGGAATTTCATCATCTGTAGGTAAACAGTACTTTAAGAAAGGAAACCTTTTTTTCCTAATGGTGGCCTAATCAATAGGGCTTTTAGGTAAATTAAAGAAAAAAATCCATTGCATTTAATAGCTGTGATGTCAAGCCTAAACTAAATGTGCTATTTTTGCTGGTAATACCTTGATTTTTTTGCGCTGTGCCGAAAAAATAAATTGCCATCCAACAGCTAGTACAGAATAAAAATATTGTAAACTAGGGAACACAGTCTGGTTGCAGAAACAAGACACATTCCATTTAGGGATCGGGAGTTGCATTTTATTTAATAATAACTGACTCTTTTAAAAATCACAAATAATGATGGTGATTAGTTAACAGTAGCGAACAGAATGTGCATTTAAAATTAACCTGACAGGGCATTTTTGTGTCATCCTGACTGATGTGTACAGTCCATTCTTTTAAAAATTCAAGGAAGCTTATTTGAATTGTAAATGGCCAACACATTCATGCTGAAGTCTCATTGTACAATAGTGTGACAAATTACAAATGGAATATTGTCCGGGATTCCATTTCTTGCATTTCTTTTCTAGTTTCTGCCACTATTATCATTAATCTGTTTTACAGAAGCTCTATGGCGGACGGTTCTGGACATGGAAAGTACATTAAGTTTCATTGTTGGCTATGGCAGGACTCTGTGTGGCTTCAGTGACCTGTGACTTCTCCCATTGGTTGTAATTCAGTACAGTTGCTACTAGTTTTGTGTCCTGCTGTGTGGATTTAAGAGATTCTGGCATAGTTTATGCCTGACAGCTCATTTCATAAGTATTGGATTACAGAGCTTTTGCTAAATTGTGTTAAGAATATCTGAAGAGATGGTGCTGGTATACAATCACATGAACAACAGAAAAAAAGAGCACAAGAGAAACTTAAAGATCAGAAGTGAATTCTCTTTTAAAGTACTGGGTGAACTTGCAAAAACTTTGGAGATGATTAATTAAAAAAACTTAATGTGCTAAAAAGGCATTGTTTAACTTCCTTGCAATTTCAAATTCAATGCTTCATCCAATAGGAAAGAAATGACAGGTGACTCACAGTGCGTTGTTTTTCCCTGCAAAGCATCCTCTCTGCAGCAAGGATGCTGATGGTCCTGGTGCAGGGGTTAAGCAGCAGGGCCTCGTGCTTGAGATTCATTAGAGGAGGGATTCATAGGGTATGTGATGGCACAGGGAGCCATAGGGAGGAAAGAGAGGGAAAAAAGAAGGCAATTCTCAAAAAATAGAGACCAGGTTGATTAAACAGCAGCTCCTTCTGCTCTCTCCTCCTATCTTTTCTGTTAGTTTATTCTATGTCTGTGCTCTTAGGGATGATCTCCTACTATCAGATATTTCCTACTCAAGCTTAAATTGACAAGTTTATGCCAACTCACTGCAGTTTTGCAATATGCTCAGTGAATCACAAAGGAAATAAGCTTCTGGCTATTTCTGGCTTGAATTTCTTTTGTTGCTGTGCTTCTTCAGTTCACTCTGATTTCTTTTATGCTTCTGCTTTTTGCAAGGTGGTCAACCCTGATATTCTGCACTTTTGTTTTGTATATTATGTCAGACGTCTAGTTTGGAATTTGTGGACAATTAAATTAATGCAGTGGTTATACATTTAAACAAATGTGCTTTTCTTTTTGCTTTTTTTTTTTTTTTTTTGTGTGTGTGTGTGTGTGTGTGTGTGTGTGTGTAATGCTGAAAATTGCCACAGCCTTGAAGGTCTGCTAATTTCTACAAGCTGCTGAGGATCTGGCCTAGCGCAATCCAACATAGCACACTTAGCAGACAACCAGTGTTTAATGTTATTTTCATTTGACTGGTCTGTCTCTTGAAATTTCGGCAGGTTTGCATCTCATGGTTCCACGGCTTCTACTGTTCTGGTTCTCTTTCCTCCCATGCTTATTGAACAAAGACAAGGAAGTATCTAATAGATTAAAGGAAAGTCTGGTTCAGCAGACTGATGCCTTAATCTGTGAGACCCTAAGATCAAGTGGACTCAATTTCAAGTCCTGCCACTATTAATCTAACTATTAGAAATGTTGCAGGTACTGAGAGTCTGCAGGTGTTTGCTGTTGGGCTAACAACTTGCACCTTCACCCTCCAGTAAGGCAGTCTTTAATTCAAAAAGACACCTTCCATGTTTAGGGCCCATTTCAGAAACAGTCATGCCCCAGTTGAGCATAAGTTTGACCTATTCTAGTGTTTTAGGAGATGTACTTTTGCAGCCAGAGTGAGGGTGGTGGTACAGTTCAATACAGCAGTTCTATAACTTTATACTTGCAGTGGGATGCAGTTGTGTTTATGGTGTATGCTAAGTTTTTAAGAGTCTCTTATGTCGCCTTTTAAACTTACGTCAGAGTTGCTTCAAAAAATCAGATGCATGGCTTTCCAGATGGTCAAAAAGCAGTGCTACAGACATTAAATCTTACAGATGGATATATAATGGGTTAAAACTGGCAACATAAACCTAAGAAATACTAATGTGGCTGTAAAGTACTTCTTCCGTAAAGCCCTCCGAATTTGTGCCTACTACACCCTATATTTAGCTTGTTAGAATAACTTCTTGCTATGTGAGAAAAGAATGAATACGTAAGCATGATCACGTGTAGATGTATTTAAAAAAACACAGATTTAAACATCATGGGCTCAGATCTGCTGCTTTTCTGTGTCCTGTGTGTGTCTACATATGCACACAGATGTGTCTTTGCCTGTATTTAGCATAGGTGTACAGTAAGATAACTGTGAAGTCTGTACTTGAGCTTTTGATGGATTTTTTTTCTGAAGTCTTTTCAAGGCTTCCCAGATAATTACTCGGCTATTCGCAATTCATGTTCATGAATTCATGAGCAGATGCAATAATACTTATCAGTTTAATGATAGACAATATTATTTCCCTTGGGGAGAAAGATATATTTGAAATACTTTGAAAAGAAATAAACAACAAGACTTGTAATTAAGTGTTGCTATTTTAAGTGGAATTTGTTTCAACCATCAGCAGTCTGTCCTTCTCAGCCTTTAGGAGCTGCTGCACATGATGAAAAGTTTAACTTGTCAAGTATAAATTTAGATGTGGAGTACAGAATATCAAACTCCACGAGTGATAATTATCAGCACCTGGAAATAATTTGTACCAGAGAGTTAAGAAATGAGTTTTCCCTTTCTGCAGTTAGGGAGTTTTTAGCATCCCAATCACTGGAATGTTCCCTGGAGCTTACAGCAGCATGGCTTGTGGTTCATTCCCACTAGTAAACATGGCACCGAGCAATTAGATTGTCATTAGAAGATGAACATTAGCTTTGTAAAATAGGATTAAGAATAAGCTGAGAACAAATGATCAGCTAATGTATGCAGTTTGTCACTAACACTGTATGCTCAGGCTCCAGTGCAGGGCCCATTGAAGGTAGAGGAATGCGTTCTTCGGGGTTTCAATAGCTGCTGGCTCAGGCACACATTCCAGTTTTCCTTTAATTTTATAGCATTCATCCTTGAGAACCAGGGAAACTTTATAATTGGGTAAAAGTTGCTCCTCCTCCAAAATGCAGAATAGCAGGATGTTGTGCTGGAAAGCCCACAAAGGCAAGGAATAATTTATTCCTCTGACCTGTAGGCAGAGTGCCCCTGAAACATACTCTTCTAAGATCACTCTTCTGTTTCCTTTTTACCTGTGTGCAGATATCATCCAAACAATTTCTCCAGTATCTTCAAGACTGCATCGTTATTGCCTAGTTAAATATGATTTTTCCCTACTGTTTTAACGTTAGTATAAGCAGTATACTGTAGCAGTACAAGGCATTACCAGAACAAAGTATGCGTGTACATTACCTTGGTGAAGCTAGCAACATTGCAGCATATGAGGAAAAGAAATACCCCGTTTAAAGACGTGTGATTTTAAAATCGCAAAAAACAGAATTACAAACCGTAGTAGTGGGAAATGGAGCAAAAATGTAATAAAGATTCACATGTACATAGTCCATGTAAATTGAATATTTATTAGATAAATTGTAGTATCACATCATTTCTGTGAATTTCATTAGAGTGCAAGAAGTAACATGTTAATGTTTGTTAATTACTTAATTGCACTTTATAAACTATGAAGTCCAGTGTGATGAACAAAAAAGGTTTAAGATGAGACAGAAAGTTTCTGCATATATATGAAAATGGAAGTATTTAGCAAGAGAAACAAAGAATTGAAAATACAGTGTATCTCTGGAAGAGTGCTTGTCAGTGCTTGATTGAAGGTAAATAAATTAATCCAATATTTCATTATCTGAGAATGATGAGTTGCGCGGAGTAACTGAATTACAGGCTTTCAATTGTTACTTTCTTTAGTCTATTATGTGAAGATTTCATGTAATTATCTTTATTAGATAGTATAGATTTAGCTTAATCTAGGAAGTATATAATGGAAATATAATTATAGACAAGAAAAATGGGAATTAAAATTATGTAATTTTCTTTTATTGTACTAAATGTTTCTGCAATTAAAACTCTGCTGAAATTATTTGAGTTTAGAATTTCATCGGTTGTAATGGGTCTGAGTTATTAAACATCTGCCAGATTAGGACCATCGTATGTAATTTCAGAATCAGAGCCACAAACATCAGAAGAACTACTCACTTAAATACAGTTATTCGTATGTTAACGCATTGGCATGAACAGGCATTATAGAAAGCCTGTTAAGTGGAGTACCTGAATTTCAGAAGCGCTCAGTGCTAGTTGTGTAGTGGCAGATATGCACCGTGTTTTACTGCTCTCATTCAACTGTTAGTGGGAAGTAATTAGAAAAAGGTGGCATATAGAAATCACTTGTCTTCCTGAGATGTCTTTCTTCTTTTCATGTGATTCGGTTCAAATTAGTTTGGTATTATATGTCTTGGACAGTGTCTGAAATATTTCTGTTGCTGATTTACCAAACACATCTCTCTTTTTTTCTTTCTTCTTTTTTTCTTTCTTTTCTTTTTTTTTTTTTTTTTGAGAGAGGGAAAAAAAAGGAGGGAAAAAAGGGGGTGGGAAGTCATGAATGAGAGATTGAATTTGGGAGTGATCTTTCTCTTGTTACATGATGTGAAGCATGTGTGGGAAATGTTTTCATCTTCAGAAGTCATTTGCCCCATGCAGAGAATGCTTGAAATGAAAATAACTTCCCAAATTAAAATAGAATGTGTAGGGTTTTTTTTTTTTACTTATTTACAGACACACAGAGACATAGCTTCTCTTACACGCACTGACTAGTGTTTACTAGGGAATTCATTTTCTTCAGTATTCTATTCTTGTCAAACGTCACACTTTTAAGACACTGCTTGATAAACCTTAGTGCTGAATTGTTTTATCAAAAACACTTGTTCTTTTATTCTACTTAATGAGTGAGTAATTTTTCTTTATATACAGATTGTGTATTACATAAACTCAGTCTCACCCCCTTCACCTCCAGTATTGTTAAAATGTGACAAGGAACCAATTGGGTGCCCCACTTGCTCCAGGGGATCACAACTATTTCTCCAGTCACTGCTAGTAATTCCATCTTGAATTTTCCTTTTACTCCCATTTTAACAAGGATTTCTTACATCTGGTTGAATATTTTCTTCTGTTATTATTATTTCTAAAGTAGAGAAGCAAATAATTTCATCCTTTTAGATTGATCAACAGAGTTGGGAGTTTGGATGCCTGGTGTTCCCGCATCTCCACTCTGAGCTGGATGTTTCCTTCCAGGATCCCTGAGATGAGTCTTAGGGCCATTAGCCCCACTATTTTTGGAAGCTGCACAGCACCCATTGTAGTCTACTGAAAAGTGGTCATCCCTGCTTCATGAAGTAATCTTGCTGTCAGTGTTGCCCCAGCTCTGAAATAGATGCTCCAAATTTCGCACTGCAGAGAAGCTTGTTTCTATGACAGTCTGGATGATCACATTCACTGTATGCCATTTCAGTGCTTTAAATCCACAAACTTCCTATCTCTGTGTTCTGGCTCATAGTTGACTTTGGGGGAAAAAAAAATCACTTTGATAAATGCTGAATGTAAAAGATACTGTTCAGTCAAACAAAATGTTCCTAGATTTATTTCTAAATGTAACAAGCTAACAATATGTAAAGAATACTCTCTCTGATTTATACTTACTTGTATTTAAGCTTTATCAGCAAAGCTGTAGATTTTTTTTTCTCAAAGCAAAGCTTAATATGTAAAAAGTAGATACAATGGTAATATGGTTATTATCTTGTAACCCTATCAAATCTGGCTGAAGGTTCAGGTTTTCTGAACAGACCAAGGAGATAACTTCAAAAGCTGGAATAGTTTGTAGTTTGGAGAAGCAGTCAACTGAGAGAACTTAAAGATCAAAGCCAGAATATCTGATTTTAATGATGCAGAACATATGCTTCACCAAAAACCTTTTGGATTAAAAAAAGTTAATGTAATCAAAAAGAATTGAAGTCTTTGTTTGGATCTGAAAGCAGTGTGTTGAAGCACTAAGTATAATGTCTTATAATGTGGTGTTATTGTAGTTGTGTATGAAAAGTGAGCTAAAACAAAGCTAAGAGACTGGCAAACTTGGCACTAGGAAACTTTTGTTTTGAAGTTCCAAAATATTTTTGTTGAAGAGCCCTTAAGAATCTTGTTTTGATGAAGAGACTGCGGATGCGGATAGACATAAAAAGCAAGATTGTTCTCTGGGAACTTGATTAGCCTTATTCAATAACTGAGAATCCAGGAAGTTCCTCTGGAGAGTTTTCGATTTACAGCGAATGCAAAAAAAGACCAGATAAAGGAACACAGGCGTATCTGCAAGAATAAAAAACTGCCTAAGGGTGGAAAAGTTTCCTTTCTTTGCAGTTTGATAAAGGGTGCTAATGTAGTCCCTATGCTAGGACAGAGCAGTGTTGATAAGATCAAATCCATGGATGAAAAATGATATTAAATGAATTATAAATTTAATGAGAAAAAAATTACTGGACAAGGAGCTGGCTGAGAATTCTGCTTTTCAGGAGCTTCTCAGGGTCTCTTGCTAAGTCCCTTGAAGTCAGTGGAAACTGTTCTTAATTGGTGTGAGTTTGTATGAGCATCTGTAGGAGAACACAAAATGCATTTGAAAATCCAGAGCCCAGCTACAGTGTTTTGTTCACGTGCATATGTAGCTGTATATGTTTAATCTTAAGTATTGTATTCATGTCTTCAGCATTATTGCTCCTTTTTAACATACTCTGGAAGCACTGGGTTGATTACATTTCTCACTTGCCAAAAGCAAGCAATTCTTCTCAATGTAAGAGTTAACTTTTTTTTTTTTTTTTCCCCCATCAGGACTGGCAGCTATTTTTCTCATATCTCTCATTTCTAATTCGGTGTGACAGTGCCATTTTATTTTTGTTGCATTTCACTCTTTCTGACGTGTTTCCTGGAAGGTGTTACGAGGAGAAAGGACTGCTCCTCTTTTCTAAATCTAATAATGATAACACTTTCTGTTGATTTTTTTTTTCACCCTTTTGTTAAATTTTGATTGAGACCAGTCCCTGAGTAGTGTAAACAGTCAGAGCCTTGACAAAACCAGGCAGAAGTATACGATCCAACTCGAGATTTTTTTTGGTTGTGTCATTGGATGCCATGCCTGTTATGCTACCGCTGTTTTATTTTATGTGATACTAAACTCACTGTGTAGCTGGAAAGGCTCACCAAGGCCAATCAGACAGAAAGCTCGTCAAAGTATTAAAAAGTATTCAGTGTGCTGTTATTTTCAAGCGTTTTGTGGATGGATGTTTGCTTTGGATAGACTACAGGAGAAATTTTCCCCTCTATATTTTCTGATGCGACTTTCAGGATTAAGGACTGACAAAACTACCATCAGACTCTGTGATCACTGGGTACTTCTGAGCTAACCTTACTGTAAACTAACCTGGTTTGTGAGTGAGCAGAAGCAAGGCGCAAAGAACTAATCTCTGGTAGCTCAGCATCCCTATTTGTGACTGTGCTCATGGTACGATAGAGCTGCTTTCCTGATTTTAGGCACTACACACATTTTAGAGGCATGCTTTATTTGCAGGTTGTTCCACGCAACGGAATACCCTCAGTTTTAGACCTCTTTGTTGCCCATGCTAAACTCCATTTGAATCCTGGAACCACTTTTAAACCTCACGTCGGTTGGGCTCTTCAAGTTACCGGTCAGGTCAGGGCTTTTGAAGATGCTTGTGTTAAGGATCGTTTTGTGTTGTGTTTCAGACCGTTGCATAAAGCCCAGTTGCAAGTACTGCATCAGTAAATGCTTCATTGCTGACCATCACTGGGTGACAAATTGCTGATGACTGCTCAGTTGTGTTGCCAGGGCATCCTTGGCGCTGAAGTCACCAGCTTGTTCACCTCTGCCCCTTGAGGCCACCTGGCTGAGCCTGGAGTAAAGGAACGGTTAAGAGACCTTTGTAGTCACTTTCTGGTGATGTATAAAATGCCTTGATTGCAGGAGATTGGATACTTGGGTTGCTATGAGTTTTCTGGCTTTCCTCTGCCTTGAGGTTAGAAGTCAGATTCTGTCTTTCTGAGATGCCCAACAGCTGTTTCTTCAGTTATTCACTAATTGCTGGCCAGTGACTATATCTAATTCCCCTTTCTTAAATGGAACCAAATGTTGGATTTTTGGATTTAAAGGGAAGATTTTCAAAAGTCCCATGCAACACATTTTCTGGATGGTGGGTTTATCTCTACACGATAAGCATGAAGCAAGTTCTCACAGCTGTGAAGCTCTGAGCAGTTGGACCTGCTAAGCCTGGATGTGGTGGCTGCGCTGTGTCAGCCCCTGAGCTGGAGGCATGCAGCCCTCGTGCAGTAGCCGTCTTGCTGGGGTCATGGTTCTCCAGCCTGTGGATTTAAAGCTTCCCCGGCTGTATCAACATGAGCCCTGCTGACGCTACCCATGCTTTAGATTGTAGCAGAGACCTGAAATGCATTTCTAGTTGTGTATCTAATTGCTTTACTCTGAGGGAGCTTGTTGAGTGTTCTGTATTCTCTTATCTAGCCAGCTGCCTATATTAAAAATGTGATTTAGGTGCAGCAGAAGAAAAAGAGCGAGATCTTGCTTGATGAAAAGTAAAGAGGAAATCATAAATGTTAATGAAATCTAACATTGAATTTGTGAGCCTCCTGTTGCTCAAAGGGATGTTTAAGTAGAACATCAGATAAAGATAGTGAAAGCAGAAAATTATTGCCAGTAGGAAGGAATCGATGCATGATTTCACTACTGAAACAACATTTTTCCAGTTCATTAGTTACTTCATTTAATTTTAGAAATATAGAGACATAGGGGTGAATTGATTGCAGTTGCCAGTGAAGCCACACAAGGAGTCCCATAAGAATGTGAAAAGAGTATAGTTCCTTATAACAGCAAAACAGCAAAAGCCCAATTAATCAGTGCTTCTTTGCAGATTTTAGACCAAAATTGGCATTCTACCAAACTGCCCTCAGAAGAGGTCTAAAACAGCTCAGGAAATGATTAAATGGGCACCTGGTCACAGATGTGTTCCTGCCAGACATACTGTCTGCAATGGTACATCCCAGAATGGCCCTACAGGGTCTGAAATGCAAGGGACATGCACAAAAGTTCTTCTTTTTTGATTTGGAGAGGTAATAAAAATAAACAAGAAAAAATACGCTGTGTTTTCTTCCTAATCCTTGACTTTCTTGTTAGTCATGTTTGCAAGTATTCATGTTCTTTGCTGATGTTTTTGTCAGTACTTTGTTATTTCTCTGATCTTTTTGTCAAATCAGGCTGTATTTTGCTTATGTGCATTTAATTTTCACATTAATTTCAGATGTTGTGTGGTAGGAGGATGTGACTTTTTGTGCTGCCTAGTTGCAGTTGCTCACCTAAGGCAGTCAGAAATGATGGTACTGTTAGATCTCTGTGATACAAACTGCTAACGAGTTGCCTGATTTTTCTCTGCTTTTTTGGAGGACTCTTGGTTCCATGGAACAGTGATTTCATTCTTTGCTTCGTACTGTTTAATGTAAGGTTGCATGCTAATAAATTTAGCACCAAGTTACTTTGCTGAGATGATGGAAACCTGCCTGGACTGCCCAGTGAGGAATGTTAACTGGTGCTGTTTGTTCTGGCCAGGTTTCAATAGGAAGGGAGCGTGATAAGGTAGCTCTGGTTTTCCTGCAAATATGGAAGATTCTTTCTGCTGTAATTAGATCCAATTGTTCTAATTTTTTGCATGTAAATTCAGGACCATATGTAAGGTCATTGGCATTTCAGAAGTTTGGCTAATTTGAATTTTATAGAATGCGTTTAGAAATCTGGATTTTTATTGTAAATAATGAATGTTCCTGTTTGGCTCACTCTCTTCTATTAAAAGATTTGAATGGTCAGTTTTTGATTTCTGGTAGGAATTTTTAGAGGAAGAAAAAACAGAGAAGAACCCTCAAGAAATGTGAAAAAATATTTTTACATCAAATATCAAAACAAACATTTCTTCTATTTCTTAAATATCTTTACTTAATGCTTTGAAATTTAAATGACTCTTAATTGAATACACTACTATTGTCGTATTTCCACCCTTACTACATATTTTTTGGTATCAAAGTAAAAATTAATTTGCAGATCTGAGTGTGACTTCCTTGTTGTTCATTTCTGGCACTGCAGCACATTGCGGATGGAATATATCCTATCTGTCTTTCTTATTAATATTTTTTCCCATTACTAACATATCTTCTTCATGATAGTAGTACATAAATATGAGTCTTGCTTTTTCTCACCTCTGCATCAGTAGTGCTTCAACAGAAAAAACTGTAGCGAGGTGCAGCAGTGAGCTGTCTTGCATATTTGTCACTAAAACAGTAGGCATCCAAAAATACAAATGACAGTGATTTATAGATGACCTTTAAGGCTGATCTGTATAAATTCTGGTATTTTCTTTTGACTTCTGATAAAAATGTTCGGATGGAATTTATCTTGCCTGGTATGAGTAGTCCAATATTAGCAATAGAAGTCTAATCAGAGTGAGCTCAGTAGGTCCACTCAAGACTGAATCATGGATGAACTGTTGCTTTGCATTTCTGTGATTTAGGTTCAAAGCGTGAAATAGGGAATTATTCTTTTATGGCAAGCTATAGGAGGCATAAGATTGAGTATTATGTCATTCAAATGGAAAAAATCAGTTTAGTTTAGCAATACGTAGCATTGTTTCTAAATCTGCACAGTACTTCACACAACAGCCCTGGTGAGCTAGTTGCATGGAAAAGCTCATATGTGGGTTATTTTTTTTTTAATTTTTAATTTTACTTTTTGTGAAAGACAGGTTGAGAAGTATGAGAAAGAGAGGAAAGGGATATTATCATTTCTTTCTCCCTCAGAACCTTTTATAAATGGTTTCCTGGTAACACAAGCCCTTGGTGTAGCAGATGGATTTTATGAGAATTAATCGCAATAATATTCTATAAAACTGTCCCAAACGTTTTCAGAACCCATTTCCTCCTCTTTATTTTTTTGATGTCTATTATAAGGACATGTCATAAATAAATGTAACGGCAGTTTTTCTCCAAGTAACAGAATTTATTTTACTTTTCATTTTCACAAAGGAATAAAAAAAGGCTTTTTAAAGAGGACTTGACTGCAAATACCATCAGGAGGTTACTGTAAAGGAAAAAGCTGCATTGATGAAACAAAATGACCAGACTGTACTTTCTGGTCTGCCATCTGTGATTCCTTGGGACACTGAGAAATAACGCTGGGGATAGGAGTGGAAGAAATCACTCAGCACATTTTGATATGATCACATTAAGACAGAGTATATAGGGTTCCTTTGCTGTTTCCCAGCTGCTGCTCAGGCAGTGCTGGGAGCTGAATGCTTCCTTGCATCATCTCTAACACTGACTCATAGGAGGAGAAATAAGAGAGCATGGTCCATTTTGACGGTCCGTGTTTATGCTCTGTCTTGGCAGTGTGTATCCCTTCCAGCAGCCTCAGTAGTGCTGAAAAACTGGATAGGTGGGAGCTTCAAGGTAGGGAAGTAATCTGTGGCTAGCTTGTTTCTTCGGAGCATTTCTCTTGCCTTTTTGTTCTTGGTTTGGAAAGGTGAGAATTTAGGTCTCCTAGTAGTGTAATAACATTAGTTGAAGTTGAAGATGTTCATCTTCTTTGAGAAACAGACCTTACAGCTATAAGTGTTGGGACCAAATGGAAGAATCCAAAAGCAAACCCAGCTTCTAAAACAAAGTAATCCATATACAGGCAGATAGTAGGTTAATGGTATGATCTAACGTCTAATAGACCTTTTTTTATCCTTCTCTTCTGTAGAGATGCATATTGTTGTCTTCCTTTTGAGGCATATGAAATTACTTGAGTAGCAACTCTTGTTTCAGAAATAAAAAAAACTGACACATAGAGCTTTTGGCTTTTCAAAAACATTCAACATTACTTGTTGAATATGTCAATATAAACAGTGAAACATCCGTCTGACAAATAGGCAGTGCAGTCACTTGGCTCCTTCTGTGATATTTCAATCTCGGGAAGTGCAGGTGATACCGAAGGATGTACATTTAGAATTGGTCTGTGAGAAAATTAAATAATCACAGTTTCAGTAGTAGCTGTGGTGGAAACATTTCAAGGGAGTAGCATAATTATTACTGTCCTGTTTCATCTGACTGGGCCAGGCGGGTTGGGGAGCACAACTTCTGGGACCCACATGAACTCCCAAGCTGAAGAAGCTCTTTCAGAATGTATAATCAAGAGGTTTTTTCAGCTATGTGATCCGTAGGTGGAGCATGCTATCTGACAGAGCAAGCAGCACTTCAGGACAGAGCGTAATACGAAGGAGGAAGCAGGCTCACAGGAGCATGTTGCACAGACATTACGGTTTGTAATGAGGGAAGAGGTTACTAGCAAATCCTTGCTGTCCCAGAGGTCACCTCTGTCTGCAACAAGGGATTTGGTAGCTTATAAGCCTCATGGAGATACGTACAGAGTCTGGTGGTACAGAAAGAAAAAAATACATCCACAAAGTTCATTTTTGTTTAATTTGTTTTTTAGAAGTATACAGAATGCCATGTCTTTCCCCTTCCTGTTTCCAAACTTGATTTTGATAGAGCTGATTAAAGATCTTTTGTGAAGTTGCTTCAGGAGGTCGAGTGTTATTTATATGATAATGCTTGTGCTTTAATGGCAAATTTAAGCAGTTTTAAAAACTATTAGTTGTAGGCATTTGAGTTCATTATTATTTATTAATGAGGTTAATTACAGTGGTAAGCCATGAAGGTCGGTCTGTGACTCTCTAGGTTTGGATTGATTGATTATGGCAATATAGCTAAGAAGTACTGTTTAACTGAATTTATTATATTTAGTCTTTTTTTTTTTTTTTTTTTTTTTTACTCTTGAGTTTATGACCTGTTTCATTTTATACCAGCAAGAATTGGAACTTCCAGTTACCTCTGATATTTCCTGTTCTGACTTGTGTGTAATTGCCTGTTTTTTCTGTAGCTACATTTTTTTTCAGTACTTCTTTGTTTAGTCCTCTGTTGTCAGGGCTGGGTGCTCAGAGCCCAAGAACGAGAAACAGAATAGCATGGAATCTCGTGGTCATTCTGCCATCTGGAGACTTCCAAAAACTTCCCGCTCCAAGGCAGAGACGAGCTAGGAGTAGATTACCCAGTCTTCAGCCTGCTTTCCAACCTGTAGACAATTCAGGAGCAAACCCAGGCTAGAAACTGATGGGTGCTGGACAAGACTTTGGCTGGAGTATAGTGTCATCTTTGTGGAACTGCATGCTTATTTCAAATCTTCTCCCCAAAGCTGCCATAGTATTAGCTTTAGATGGAGGTATATTGGTTATTTCCGTAAGTGAAGCCTTTTGATTGTATGTGTCTGGAGTACCTGAGATGCTGTTTAGGTTGAAATACAGCATTGCTGAAATTTCAGCTTTGGCTTCAAGAAAATCTGATTGCTGAAGGACAAAAGGGACACATCAAGGACATGATATGCAGCTCCTACATTGCAGCATGTATTCACATGGAACCACTTCCCATACACACCGAAAATAACAAACTAAATTGTGCTTGTTCAAGACTGTTCCACCGGTATTTCCCATGAGTACAGAGATACTCAAATAAAACGTCTAAGTATGCAGTAGGAAGTACTGAATTCTGCGAGAAAAGAGAATGTCAAAGGTGTTGCCTCAGCTTAGATGAGATACAAGGTTAGATGAGGTACAAGGTATATATCCCTGGCAAGATTTGTAATTTTTTTCATATTTGTATTCTGTTTGAATCCTTCTATGCTGCCAGTAGAGATGAGACTTCTGACAGGCCGCTCTGCTTTTGCCTTCTTTTCCTCTGCCCAGGTATCACTAATTCCAGAAGGACCTTAGATACAGGACAACTGCAGGTGATAGACTCCTGTTTTTATTCATAGAGTGTATAAAGGATTACAGGTTTTCCTGTATATCCAACTTACTTGGTGTGTGTTCATGCATCAGTGCTCACCTGCTTGTAGACCTCAGTGGTAATCAGAGGCTTGTTTAAATGCTTGATTATGGAACAAAACTGTTGTGAAAAAGGTTAAAATGCAGGTATATTCAGTCTCTTGACTTGCTTCTCAGACTCTTGTAACTAGTCTGATGTATGATGCAGGTTTTGTGTGATTTTGGACTCCAGCTTTGCCAAGCTTGATGTGAGAACACTGTCTTACTTCACAGGAGACATTAAAGCAAACTGGCCTGTCCTCATTACTGTCCCCTGTTTTGCTGCTTTGTGGGGAGCTGTGTAGTAGAGTTATCCAGTGCCTCCTGTGCATGGTTGGAGGTGCATTAGCTTTGCTGTGGGCAGTGGCCTTTCCACTGACACTGGGAGGAGATAGATAGATTTGCCCTAATGATGTACAGCAACTTAACTCCTCCCCCCCCCCACCTCAGCATTTATGCATAGAATCAATATTAAGTATTATTGCATATTTACATATGTACAAGACTCAAATGTGAAAATGCTGCAGCTGTAACTGTCTGTGATTGCTGAGACTGTTTAGATTATTGAGTTATGCAGATATACCTACCTCTGCCATTAACTTGTTTTCCAGAGTGTGCTGTTCATCTGTTTCAGACTGTCTAAATGCATGCTTGGCTTCATTACTTGGTACTGCAAATCAATAATAAGGGATAAGTGCCTACATGACACAGACTGACTCACATCCCAGGTATATTTATTTGTTTCCAACAGATTGATGTTGCTTTCTGTGTTGGCCTGGTTATTAAATGGGATTTGCGTAGTCTCTATGTGATTATTATGCAGATGCCTTGTTGCTTTTCTCTTCATAAACATTCTCTTGTTCTCTTTTCCTTTCTTTTCTTTGATTTTTGTTGTAGTGATTTTTTCCATACTTAATTTCACTGAAAAAAGAAGGCAATTCTGTACAGTTCGTAGGTTACACAGCTTAAGAGTAAATAAGACAGAATACTAGTGCTACTCAGATGAATTTATGGGTATTCCTCTGTGCATCCTACTTGTACTGTAGATGATTTAGGACTTCCCCATCCAGTTTTCAAACACCAGCGTATTTTTCTCACAGATTAAATAACACCCTGAGCTTTCAAGGCTTCCTGTTTGTCTCGGTCTCTTGAGCTGGGACAGCTTCTCCAACACAACATAGGCTAGTTTTCTATTTACAGTGTCAACTTACTTTTTCACTCTTTTCAAAAAAGCAGTAACAGAGAGCAGTTGGTTGGTATAAATGGTATATCTGTACATCTAACTAATGTCAATACAACCAGAGGAGAAACCTGTATATTTCTCAGCAATAGGAGTTTCATTAGAGAACACTAATATCTTTGACCATAGCTTGTAAAGAAATAATGATAAAAGGCAACTTGATGTTCCTGCTTTGCAAACAGAGTGACTGAAGGCATGCTTAATTCCAGCCTCAGCTTTAATGTGGGATCAGTGCATACTTTGTGTTAAATATCTTGTGATTATGTAGTGTTAGAGGGTAGGTTGTTTGTCCAACTCTATTGTCACATTTTGTAGTGAGAGAAAAATATTATACAGCATTTTAGTAATAAAGTTATTTACATTTTACTGCTAATATGCTGCCAGAAAAGTTCCCTGCGTGATTGATCTGAAAATACTCTACAGAAGCATTCATGAGGCTCCTTGCAACTCAAATCTCCTACACTGGTTGCTGTCCTACAAGGGCTATAGGTACTTTAAGTAAGAGATTATGATGGCACATGCCTCCCATCAATGCATTTCTTCCTCCAACTGCATTTTCTCCTTATTTTGACTCTTTGGTTTGGCATTACCCATCTCTCAGTGTAATCCTTTGGGCATCCTCCTTGGCAAGTTTGGTGCTCATCTTCCTTATTCCTATTCAGAGTGCAATATTTCTTCGTGCTGACACTAACAGTAGCCACAAAATAATTTTTTACTTCCTGACTCAGTTGCCCACAAGGCATTTTTAGGGACAAAGCAAACATACTTTTTTAGTATGTTATGAAGATATCAGTGCTGGGGCTGTATTTGACAATAATGTGCTGAATTGTCTACCACAAAAGATAATATAAAAAAAATAACAAGTTTGTATGACCGTTATAGATGGCTGTGTAAACCATGGCTTTATCACTAAACTTGTAAGGAAAATACTCTGGAGAGATTTGGTTTTCATACGTCACAGATATATAAAAATATGCATACTTTCATTTTGAAATCAAGTAGTATCTTTAGCAGTGGGTTATGTGCTGTAATAAGGATACGTAATGTAGGATAACTATGGGGCAAGTTTATCCCTGAAGGTTTTGATTTTAATCTTAAATTTGATTTCTTTCACATCTGCTTGACTTAAAAAATCCATGTATTTAGTTGTATGTTATTTATGTTTCCCTGCAATTAGAGAGATTACAGAAGCACCAGCAAATATTTTGCTGTTGCTTTTCATCCAGTTTACCATATATTTCTGGGGCAGTCTTTTGTATCAGCTAGGTATTTCAGTTCAGCAGTGTTGAAGTTGTGATGAGATTACGTTTAGCAGAAATCATACATTGATGGTAATAACAAACAACTGCTGGACTATCTGAAGATATCTAACTGTGCTCTGCAGAGTGGCCCACTTATCTCCTGCATTACAGCATAAGTGAGATGTAGTTTCTAGATCTTGGAATACCGAGAACAGTACAATATCTGCCCCTCGGGGAGAGAGAATGAGACAAATGGAGTGAATTAGGGAGTGCAGTACTGAGCTGATGCGCTTGCAGATGAAGGCATTGTAGAGATCTCTTACAGTAAACCTTGTCAGCTGATCGTAGTGTTGGTGTTACTAATCAGTGATGCTAACTGGGACCTCTGTTTTACTTCTGAAATAAAAAAAAAAGGAAAACAAACAAAAAAACACTCCAAAAAACAACTTGAAAACATCCTTTAGAAAGTACCAGTTTTGTTCACTTTTACATCACAGAAATGAAAACTGGACGGTTGAAGAAAAATAATGGTGAAAGGGAAACAAAACATGAGACTTAAGCAGCTTTCAGTCTTGTCCATAGAACAAAACCCTCCCTTTGCTGTCAAGGTGCTGTGTTTATTTTAATCCTTTTTCAAGGAAAACATAAGTTTCTGCTGCATCTGTCTGCAGCGTATGTAATGTAAAGCTGTTTCAGTGATTTTAATACTTGCTGACCTAAGACAGCAGCTAGGAATGTCTATCTAAATGGTAATAAGAACTTTGAAGGTTAATCCATGTTAGCGTTCAAAGTACTCAAATGGCAGTTTCATTTTGTCTTGTTCTGGCTATTAAAAGTAAGTAAATCCACAAGTTTCTGATAGAATTGTTCTAAAGGTAAATGACAGACTTTGCCAGTAGTTTCAGTCAGGCAGATTTGCAACACTGCTGTTGCAATAATCTCTTGTCTGTTTGACAGGTATACACAAATCTATGTATTTAAACAGCGCTGTTGGACAGTAAACACTGAACACAGGCTGCAGAGTTGATGTAGACTTCCTGCAGATGCCCAGCCCTCAGTGTAGCAGAGAATTGTGATTGAAGACAACAGTGCAACTTCTAAATTAATTTCTTTTGAAGAAGCTGAAAGAGATTTCCCTCTTTTTTATGAATCAATCCCTAAAACACATTCAAACACTTTCTTTTCATAAGAATTGTTGGAAAAATAAATTACATAAATGCTAACATTTGAGGCAGTAAAGTCACAAAGTTCCTTCATTGCTGCCTCTGAATCACGTGTTGGATTGTGAAGTGTTACTTGAGTTTAAACAGAGTAAATCCTCCTCACTCTGTATTCTTGAAGAAGGTACAGGAAATGCAGTGCTACTGCAGAAGTATCAGATGTGGACTGCTGGTTTCAGTGCATGTGGAAAGTACTAAAATCACTGGTTTTAGGGTTAAAGAGGTTTCAAGAACAGGGAAAAAAAAACCCTCCTTGTTACTATATTGTTTGCTGCACACTCGTGTTCAGAGACCTCCAAGACCTTAGAGTTTGAACACTTTCTTCAATAAAATTTACTATTTGGTTCACATTTCCAACAGGTTCTGGTTCAGGCTTTTGGAGCCGGACCCGCAGCTTTGATAGGGATATAAGAGCTATCTATTAGCATCATAAGCACTGCAGCAGAATGTGAAATTTATGGTAACACGAAACTGCTTGACTTATTAGATCTTGTAACACTCTTTCAGCTGTTGTTATGTCTCCTGTTAGTCACAATTAATGTACCTTTCTCGTGAAAGTCTGACTTCATAGGTGAATAGAAGAAGTCTGCAGAAATTTCTGAGTAGGAATGCAGATGTTTAATGGATGTTTAATTTCTTTGTACTAACTAAAATGTCATTTATATGACACAAAAGTTTTGGAAATACAGTTTTTCTAAATGTATTTTTTTCTTCTGTCTTAATGACATTAAGTTTTTAAGGCATCTGTAAGTTTAGGAATGGATTGCAACCTTTACAGGTAAAGTTAGCTGACAGAATGGTTTTCCCAGCAGGGCTTCTGCATTCTAGTAAATGAGAGGTGTTACGAGTGCTACTGTGTTTTTTCCATTACTTTATGATTCTTTTCTATTTTAAATTCTTCTGTTTTGAAGACCACTGAAATTAATGTAGTAACACAGGTGGAAAGTTATTTAAATGAAAAGAAAAGAAAGAAAAGAAAAGAAAAGAAAAGAAAAGAAAAGAAAAGAAAAGAAAAGACTCATCCAGAATATTAAATTTGATTTTTAAACATGAAATAGTATGTCTGTTATGAAAGTGAATATAGAGATCCAATTGTATCTTTCTGTTGCACTTGAACTTTATAGAGGTGCTTAAAGAACAAAATTGAAATTCATTGTGAATACTTCTGTTGCAACAAATACAAAACCACAGACTTTGCAATTATATTCTTACCATCTAAGAAGATGGGTGAACTTAGAAGAATGGGTGAGGAAGGCCAGTGTATATGCATGAAAGCAGTTGTGTTTCCAGGTTATCCTGTGCTTTAGAAGACCTACAGTGAAACCAAGTGAGGCAGATTTAATTTTCATGAAGTAGCTGCGTACATCCAGAGCAGTTTGGTTTATGCAAAATTGCTCTTAATTCATTGAAATTGCAGTACGACTTTTGTGTTTTACATGTGCTTTTCCAGAAGAAAATGGTTGCATGTGCTGCGATAAGTGCTGAGATAAGAGATACGCATTGCAGCATCATCCAACTTTCTGTTCCCAGAGAATGAATCCCTCTTCCATTTTGTCTGTGTCGTTTCCCATATTAAATAAAAAGTAGAAAAAACTGCCCTTTTTGGGATCAATGTACCCTGTCTCCACACGTTTCCCATTGCTACATATAGCATATATATGAATTAAATCATTATTATTAATATAGAAAAGGATTAAATGATGTTCTCTGGGAAAAGCACATGCGAAGACTTCTTGTTATTACTATAGCCCATTCCTCCAGAGGTGGCCTGTTGTTTACTGCATGAAATAAGCAGTTAGCTGATGGCAAATATAATCGTACAAGTGTTGGTTCCCACATGAGAAATTCACTTTAGAGATTATGTTCAATTTTTTCTTTCCTTTAACGTGGAATATGGGACTTTGAATCATTGTAAGGTCAAAGGCATGAGAAGTGATTTACAATATGCATAAGGAGTTAAGGGACTTTTGTATAAAGTAAATGAGAAAAAATCCTCTCGTGAAAAATTAGTGGCATCACCTCTGGAAAAATAATGATCATGCAATATATGGCTTTCTAAGCAAATTGTAAGTTAATGTGTCTTTTATTTTCTGTGAAAGCTAATTAAACTTTGACTTTGTAATGGACATTTTTAAATCTGCCAGCATAGGTGTCACTTACAGAAATACAGTAACTACTTCAACATAATAATGTAATTAAAAATTAAAAAGTTAGTTGCAAATTTATCAGAGCTAAAAATGTCATGTTAATTGAGATATGAGACTTAATTTACCACAGAGAGAGAGAAAACCTGGATCAGAGGGGCAAATATTCCAGAAACATTGTGACTCTGTATTAAATCTAGGAAGAGAGTTCAGAGCTCAGGACAGGTTGGCTTCTACCTGAATGTCACCTAATTGCAGAACTGGGAGCCATGAATGTAACTCTGGTGTGTAACAGAGCATGTAACTGGTTTGTAACAACCTCAAGATCTGAAATAGCGTTTCTGATATTTGAGCAAAACAGACAGAAGGGTGGAAAGTTTCATTAAAGGGCTTTGACTCAGATGAGAAAAAGAAGATCTCATACTATGAAGATGAACAAATTAAGGCACTAAACCAAGTCCTGGTGACTGAGTGAGTGGCAGAGGAAGCCCTAGGCAGAGGATGTGGAATGAAACAAGCCCAGCCAGGGTCAGACTGCAGTACATGACTTCATGGAAGGGAATTTCAAGCCTAATAAAAGCCCTTCACGGTAAGAAGTTGACAGCTGGGGATGCTGTCATCTGAAGAAGTCTGAAATATTTTGTTGAACCCAAGAGACTAACTCCCAGGAAACTGTTGCATTACAATTTATGGGACAGAAGCAGTGGATTACTGAGTGCTGGAGGGAAGCTTGTGTTACAGAAGTGCTGAAGAGGGTGATGGGTCAGATGGCATGTTCTTTAAATTGTAGCATCCAAGCGTTTGTACTGAGAAACCTGTAAGCCAACATCAAGAGCTCATAGTATCAAGTTAATGTGTTACCTGAAAAGAGAGTAAGATCTCTTCCTGTAAGAATCAGATAAAATTGTTGAGGTGCAGGAATTACCCGGGCCTTGTTTGTTTTTTTATTTCTGCTTAATAGGTTAATGTTTTCCTGGGAGATTACAAATCTCATGCTCACACTTCAAGATACTGAGCATTTACTGCTTGGCAAAATGCAGTTTCAAACTCATAGCAGTGTGTCAACTAACATGATCAGGTTTCATCTGCACGTATTACCAAATCCACCAGAAGTAGAAGGAAAATATGATACAATTTGTATCATATATTTGGCTCTCCCTTTAGTTAAGTTAACTTGAGTCCTTGGCATCAATCTCTGGTGTTTATAACATGATAGGCATGGCCACAAAAAAAACCACCCACTGTCAAATCAAGGATTTGTTCAGTGGAGTCATTTAGCTGTACAGTGATGGAGTCCTGGGCAGGTTTTTGGAAGATGGTTCCCTTTCTTGCAGTCAGACTTTTTCACTCCCTGTAATGGGTGGGCCCTGTGAGAGAGGGACCTTATGAAATCGTGTTTGCTTAACTCTATAGCCTTGCATGTGAAGATAAGAACCTGCAGAGCTGCATTAAAGCATCGAAGTGGAAAAAAAGGGAGGAGAGGACAAGACGTGCTTAGATATAAATCTTCATTCCTTTTGCTCAAACAGTCTGTCTGAGAGGACATCTGTTTTTGCATATCTTCTGTTCTTTATTAAAAATAGACGTAGATGTTTATTGTCTGCCTCAGAACAATAAAAATAATAGAAGCTGATGTGTTTAGTAATACACTGGCTTGGGCTAATCACACACTGCTGATGCAGGAACTTAGATCTTAGAGATACTGGGCTGTATTTTGTCAGTGACAGGAACAGTGCAAATTGCAGGGGAAAACAGTTATAAAATTCAGAATTGTTCATTATACTTGTTGGAAAAAGTGAAGATGTTGTTTTGGGTTCTCAGCATGTACAGATCACTCAAGATTAGTTCAAAGTGAACGACTGAAACTGCCTTGATAGTACCATAGTGTCGTTAGGAGATACTGAGTGCTTATCAAAATTAGGAACACGCAGAAGGAGTTACTGCTGTGGTGTGGAGTGTAGAGAGAGGTTTCTGAACCACACAGCAGCAGTTAGGGGAAGGCAGAAAATAATGGGAGCATGGGGAGGGAGACAAACTTTGGCCCAATGCTGCCTGCGCTGTGTGCCCGCTGTCAGCCAGCACACACTTTCGCCCCAAGAAAGTGGAGTTGGAAGAGCACGGCTTGAGCAAATGAGAAACCAGGGGACTGAAGGTTGAGTGGTCACTGTGACAAAGTAGTGCACTATACTGATACTGGAAACTCTGCCAAATGAGTGCAGTTCACCTGTTTTACTTTCCTGTGTAGGTGTAGACCAAAATATTGCAGCCTGTACTTTCCAAAGATTTTAATCTTTGGAAATCCGCAACTACAATATAAAGTAAATTACTGTTGCTCTTTATGTGATGAAAATTAGAGATTATGTTTTGTCTTTCTGCAAATCAGCTGCAGATGAAGCACTGAATAGGGCTCCAAAATTAACTTTTTTTAAGCTTAGATCATCAATTTTAGGATTTCATTTTTCCTCTCTCATAATTATAACATTATTTAACCAAAGGAATCATAGTATTTAAGACATTAAAATCATTTTGGTTACATCAGAACATTGTGTTGGTCCTTCAACATATGTGCATACATGCTAACACACACATGTGAGTTGTAGACAGGGAGATTGCATTTACTGAGATGCGTGCTGCTATTATGTTTCCTCTATTAACTGTTACCAGATCATGTAAAAATAAAACTTGCCATAAGAAGACATTAGCTCTGGCTACAGAACTGGAAACCCGTAAATTTTGCTTAGGTTACAGAGTCTTTTGAGGCTGACTTTGTAAGGCCCAGAGGAGGACCTGGGGCAGTACCATAAGCTGCACTTTTCCAAGTCTGAGAGACCTTTACTGTTCAAGCAGTGCAAAAGCTACAGATGCAGATGCAAATACTCTGGAATAGTCTGGAGTTGTGTGAATGAAATATGTATAGGGAGAACAGAGGAAAGATCAAGAGTTAAAAAGAGCAAAATATGGAGGTAGAGAGGAGACTTCTATATTACGAGGGTCGTCTCTGGATCAGCCAGTGTTCAATCCGAGCCCAGAGAAAATGATCATTTCTGAAACAATAGGGCATACAAGAAAAGACATAGAGCTTCTGTTTCTTATGCCATTCAACAAGATTTAGAAGGAAATGCAGCCAGAATTAATGGTCATTACCTGATGAAAACCAGACATCCTTGGGAATAGTCTCATACAATCCAGGATAAGGCTAAATGCAATTAAAAGGACTCCACTGAGGCCAAAATGGCAGAGGAGCCAGAGGAAACAGATGGATCTTGAAGTGTGGAATCATCATCATGAGGAAAGACTTTTTTTTTTAATAGGAAAAAAAAAAGAATTCTGGGTTAGGTAGTTAAAGCAACACGTGTTCGCCTAGAAAGCATAAACAACTTTAAAGTGACAATGACGCTCATTCTACTCATTACTTGTAAAGGGGAAATTCCTCTTAAAAGTTACCTGTGAAATGAAAAAACAGTTGTCAGAACTGCATGTGAAGAGCTTTATGAATTTGCTTCTGATAGGCAAATGACAGAATGACAATACGATTTAGTAACTTATCCAGTATATTAGGATTCATGGGCTACCCAAAAGTTTTGCCCTCAGGCAAGACCTGTAGTAGTTACAGGAAAATGATTTATGCTTTGTAATAAACATTACTGCTCAATCTGTTTGATTGCTCAATGGTTAAAGTCCCCAAAGAAAAGTCTTTGACTCGAATTAGGACTGCCATGCTTTATCTGTCAACTTTATGTAGTACTGTAAAAGTCATTCAGCTGACAGAAATACCAGCAGAATGTTTTATAGATTTTGTTCATATGAACCTTTGTATCAGTGAGGAGAAGCAATGGAGCTGTGGTGCTGTACGGCAGGATTAAAGTTGCGTGTAGATGAGTAGTTTCACTCAGTGGTTCACTGCAAATGAACATCTGGACTACATATTGGTTCCATGTGTGCAAATGAGATCAGCCCAAATAATGACCAGAATCAATCAGGCTTCAGCCTAAAAGTAACTTACACTGGTACTGATTTGTTAGACAACCAGAATTGGCAGCACCTTGCATAATTTGGCACCAATTGACAAAGATTAGACTGTTTTGGGGCCTGACCAGTTATTAATTTGCCCTCCCTCCCTCCCCCCCCAAATATTTTGAAAAGTAAAATCAGCTGCGGCTTATTTGTCCCTGCCCCCTCCTTTTCATACCAGCCCTAATTGTTTTAGACAAACAAGTGAGCTTGTGGCCTGTTCACTTTACACAGGAAGACATGAATTCTTTGATCCATACAGTATTCTCTGGTTCAACCTTGGAGCTATTTACTAAGGAGATTTATTTGCAGACAGACAGTAAAGCAGTTCTTTACAAATGGAAATGAGTTCAGCTTCTTTGATATTTTGGCTCAAGTTTCTTCCCTCCTCTAGGAGCCATACAGCAAAACAATTAATATGTACCTGCTCTGGGTCCTTATTTTTTGGAAAGTAGCACAAACAAATGGTTAGAAATCGCTCAGATGTTGCGCA
Organism: Centrocercus urophasianus; assembly: GCF_019232065.1. NCBI lineage: Eukaryota > Metazoa > Chordata > Aves > Galliformes > Phasianidae > Centrocercus > Centrocercus urophasianus. Next base: position 13,947,074 of record NW_024884253.1, read on the forward strand.
GAGTTTTAAAGTAGAGTAATACCTCTGGACATAAAAATGAAGTGAAATTCACCTTGTGCTGATTTGAATTCCAGATTCACAGTAAAAACTAAATATATGTTCAGCATACTGCTGAGTTTACTTTCACAGAGTTCCAGAGGTGCTGTCACTGAATGTGCTATCATTTTGCTAGGAAGTGTTTTCTTTGTCCTTTGGCTTAAGAAAAGGGAGACAGTCAGTCTGGTGACTGAGAATAAGAAGACATGAATGTTTCTCTGTCCTACTCTCAGTAAAATAAATTTAAAGCTTCTAAAGGTAGTGAAGCTGCAGTGATGCTGAATTGTTGCATGGGAGAGGAGATTTGGCACACCTCCCTTGTTGGTCTCCTGGCATGTTGCAGGGTGCTTCCTTCACCTCACTATAAATTCAGGATTGGGTGTATAAACCCCAGGAAGAAACAAGAAATGGATTTTAAAACATGTACTCCCCTCAAATGATTTTGATACCCTTATTTTTTATTCTTTGCTAATTAAGCGGTACTTCTTACAGTCCAGTCCCAAGAGATCTGTTGTTCTCTTTTAGGGATTGCTTCCATAAATTGTGACATACAGCACTCCTTAGGAACAGGGAGCAAGGAAACCAAAACTCCAGGTGGAAGTTAAACAGGCAAAAAATAATTACCTGCTCAGATCAGGAAGGCTAACACTCCCCTGGCAAAAGTGTGAGGGAATCTTTAATGGTCACAGGTGGTGGAAAACTTCTGTGGCTCAAACCAGGAGCGAGACATCCAGCAGACAAGCGGCCCCTGGTAGCATGCTGGCTGATTTTGCTGATGTGGGATCAGGAAACAGGCAGAGAAACTCGGTGCACCTCTAAGGCTGTACCCTGCTGGGTGTCTCAGCATCGCGCAGCGATCTTTCTCTCCAGCTCTTGCCCCTGCCTGACCTCGCGTCGCTTTCAAGTTGAAGGGAGATCAAACGAGGCGGCTCTCGGTGATCAGGATGTTTGTTTTGTTTCTGTGAATGGGCACTGCTTGTGATGTGCGGCTCATGCTGTAGGGATAACTGCTCACTCCGGTGAGAGGTGCTGGGTCCTGGAATCTGTTCTGGGAAAAGTGATAACGAGATTATCAGGGATCTTTGAGCACAAAACTTATTTTATCCTAACAAGCAGGTCATATTACTCTACTTACTGCATTCCTATGGTACTTTTCTTAAAATAAACCTCTGCTGTATGTGCATAAAAACATTCAAATTTGTCCGAAAATGTTTTCTTATGTGCTGCCTCAATTAAAGTGTAGGTGTAGAACAGTGACCCTTCTATCTTACCCGAGAAAAAATCCTGCTTATAACTGTCACTTTTACTTTTGACTGGTTGTATCTGGTTTGAGAGCGTTATTAATGACGTCCAACTGACATAAATTTCAGTTTGTGGGGGAGTGAGACGTTTCTGTGAGTGCTGTGCCATGTGGATAGCATCAGCCTGCCCAGAAAAGGACAAAGATACCATCGTGTGCTATCCGTAATAAAAGCAACCCTTCAAAACTCTTACTACCCCAATGCAAGAAGCAGACTTTCCATACAGTATGGCATTTGACAGTGAATCACTAAGCCTTCTTTTCCCATCATCTCAGTATTCATTATGTTTCATGACAGAGGATAAAAGAAAGGCTTTTTCTTCATGGTGTTTGTGCCATTATTGTGATGTTTGTAATCAGTAATTTGTTTCTTTGAAGGGGTATATTTCAGTCTATGGACATGCCTTGCTGTGGTTGATTTTTTTGTTTGACTCGTTTGTTTTTCATAATGAAAATGCCTTTTCATGTGGGACTTTTTTTTCTTTTGTCTCTTTTTTTTTATTTAGTGAACGCCTGAATGATGCTGATGAATGGTGATAAGTAAATGAAATTGAAAAAAAAAAATACTAACAAGCATTAGAAGAGGTATCCCATATTATAGCAGTTTAGAATTGTTTTTTACAGTTCCTACTTTAACATCGTAAGGATGGGGAAATGGTTCCTGTGCATCTGAACCCAGAAGGAACTGCTGTGATCACTTAGATTGGTTTGATGGTTGCAGGATTTCCATTTAGTAAATCCTGAATCAAGCTGCTACAGTCTGATTGCACTGGAACGTATCTTTTTAAAGATGGATGGTTCAGATATCAAAGAGAGCAGATTATAGGAATTCCCAGTGGTTTAGGTGTGTAGACGTAAACCCGGTTTCAGTTACAGAGATAGCGTAAGCGAGGTTCAGAGCAGACTGAATTGCACAACCAAAGCCATTAACGCTGCGGTGATGCTTCTCTGTGTTGAGGGGATATTTCTTTCCATCGTGTTCCCCAGGGGTTCTCCAAGATCATGGCTCCTTTGACATTGTAAATGCTTTATAGCTGCTTCATGTGGTAAAGTTCAGCAGAAACAGTAGGCCAGCGATACCATCATCTGCTGTATAGCTGTGCAGCGTGTTCTTTTGCAGCTCCTCCCAGGGAGCATTTGCTGTCCAACTCTGGGCTCACAGGCGCAGTTCAAAACAGTAGGAATTGCCTCATCCTCAGAGATTCTTGAATCTTCTCCCTTGGTTGTCATCTCCCGTCTGGCCTATGCCAGATAACCACTCATGTAGTTGTTCTCTTCAAAAGCACCCAGAAAGAAATTTTTGTTTGGCTTAGCTTTTGTGTTCTTAAAATGATCTTTCAGCAAGTAAAGATCTGAAGAAATGAGACTGACTTAATTGATACATTATGGGATATGATGTGCATATGGATGTACGTATTGCGAGAGAGAGAAAAAAAGCCATCCCTCTGCAGTTGCACTTCTAGATGCGGAGTATCCCAACTTTGTGGAGCGTGGGGAGGAAGGGGGAGCAGTGAACTTAACTTTCGGCCGAATGACTTCATGAGGAATTTCCCCTGTGGAGTCTGTCACGGGTTGGACTTGTGTCCTTGGAAATATTACTTAGCCCTCTGTTATATTTTTCCGTTCAGAAAAGGGCACTAAAACCACCTTTTTTTTTTTTTTTTTTTCCTAAAGTTTCTTAGAGAAACTAGGTGTCTGCAAAGTTTTGTGTTGCTTTTCAAGGGAACAAGAACTAACTGAATTTCATTTTTTGATCAGATTTTATAACTGTAGCTTGCCACATCTTTTGCCAAAATGTAAGGTTGTGTGTGGAAGCTGTGCACGTCCACTCTTGTCCTGACAGGAGGGCTTCCACCGCCTGCCTCTGGCCTCTGGTGTGTGGCTGTTGCAGTTTCAGTGGTAGCACCACACCAGACTCTTTCAAAGGCTGTGTGCTCATCTGCAGGCTGTCCACAGGGGGTGATAATGTCACCTCTCTGACAGCCTTCGTCTAGGTATTTGTTACCTACTTCTTGGAGCTCAGCTTAAGCCAGTTTGCTTTAAGTTTAGTTTTGTTTTTCTCGATGTCTGTGAGACCAGAGCTGATATTGGACACAAATAAAATGTAGGATACCAGGAAGATTTAAAAAATGCCAGGTGTGTAGTGATGAGATGCAGTCAGAAGGGAGGATCATCTCACTGCGAAGGTGAGAACTGGACCCTGAGACGCATTTCATTCCTGACCTTGCTCTGACCAGGCTTTTCCAGATGAGACGACGCTAAAAGCCATCATCAGCTGCAGCACCACCCCACCTCCCAGCTGCTTGCATGTGCAGGAGGAAGCACTCAGCAGCTTGAGCAGTATTGTTTACCAGTCCCTATGGTTTGCACATCCCATGTGGAGAAGCCCTGGCCTATGGTGCAGCAATCAGGGATCTCCAGGAGGTGTGGCTGAGGCGTTTTGGAGGAAAAAGAGATAAGTGTTTGTCCTTTCACTTCCTGTGTTAGAGGTTTTCTTACAAAATGGTTGCTCTTCCCACTAAATGACAACCTCTTGTTCTGCACTTTGGAAATAAAAATAAAATTTTGGAAACATAAGACCTGGTATTCAGGAGGAAGGCAGAACCTGCAGCAGCACAAGGTTAGGGCAGACAGCTCAGGAACTTCCAGACCGGAAGACTGGTATGGAGCTGCTCAGAGTGGCCAAACCTCAGAGCTTCCAGCAGTCGTTGAGAGCTGAATATTGCTGATTCTGTTCCTGAGCTTTAAAGTCACTGATTCTGGGACCCATGGTGTTTATCCACCCTAGCTTTTAGGGTACTGAATTTGGTACCAAAGTTCCTAAAGTCTACCTCACTCCCGTATTTTTAGCAGCTAAGGGCATTCCGAATTCAGCTACGGAGCTACCCTAACAGCTCTGCCCTCTATAATGGGAAGAAACAGCATAGCCTCTCCCTTTTCGGCCTTACCTTCATACTTTATGGGATGCATTGTGAACAAGAGTGCACCACAGCTCTGTGACCTTCATCTTCCCAGTGATAACAGCCTTCCTCCTCCTTCCACCTATGGTCATAAAATAGCTACCCATGTAAATTGGTCATTTATTTTGATACGTTATAGGCTGCTCTAAGAACTGGAAGACAGGATGCTGGCTCACTCGGAAGTCAGCAGCAAGGTGGGTAGTTGAACCCTGAGCTGTTCTGCAGCAGTGGGCACATCAGCAGCTTTGCTTTTATATCCTGCTCAAACCAGGTGGCATGCCAGCTTGTTTAGGCAGGTCTATTGTGATAGTTGTTCACAGTTGGTACTGTGAAGTGTGTCCCTTTCCAGATGCTCTGTGCTACCAAATAAGGGGAAAACATGTGTTTCCCAATGCTATGATAAGTCAGAGGTATAAGTTACAGCTTTACCATATTGAGAAAGGAATGCAAAGGCACTCTTCTCTATCAGCACAGAAAATGTTTATAGAATTCAGCTATAAGACATGGCAATATTCACTGAAGCAATCTCTATCAGCGCTGAGAAGCAGTTGGGGCCTTCTCTGTCTTGTTGATTTGCTTTTTAAGTTAAAAACTATTTTTACTAGTTAGATTTCTCTTTAGATACAATACTACATTTTTTTCTTTTTTCCTTGGCTAAAGTCTCTCACAACTAAAAAAAATAATTATATCAGCTCATTTCAGTTAGCTTCTGCTTTTGTATAACATTTTCTAATTTTTGTGCACAGCTGAATTTAGTTTAGTTAATAATAAAATATCCAAAAAAGGGGGATACAAGAAAATGAATCTAATCTGTTCACCACTTTGCAGTAGTTTATTTTTTTCCTTTTCAGTATTTTTTTCTTGCTTTGGTTTAGTGCCTTGTCTGAGAGGAATAAAAATATCCAGTTCTGTTACCATGCTCTCCTTAAGCAGGAAATGAGCTTAAAAAAAAAAAGGCATTATCAGCCAAATTAGCTACACAATATGTTGCTAAGTTTCTCATTTTCAGATAGCTATTAAATAAATAAAAACAGAAACAGTGATTGGCACTCGGAAACCCAAATAACCATGAAATCTGAAGCATTTCCTTCTGCCAGAACACGGTGGATGCTGGGAAAATCCGTTAGCTTGCTTCTTAACTCTGCATAAAAAAGCTTAGACAAGAGAACGAGCTTGAGCGTTAGCCCATAGTGCTCCACATTTTCTTCAGAGCTGACAGAGTTTGTATTGAGAAATGCCCTCCTGGCTAATGCCAGTAAGTTGTGTAGATTGTAGGTACGCCTGGGTGCTGACCTGACCCTTGCTACCTTGTGGAGGTGGCTCTCCAAGGAAGACGTCTTTTCTGGAATGTTGTGGTGATGCTTCTGGGGCTGAGAGGCTGTGTGGGGTTCACCAGAAACGTTCCAGCACATCTGTGGTGGCCACTACCACAACCACCAGAACCACCAGGCTCACCCTGTACCTCTCTGGCCAAGGCCACAGCTCTCCTACCTCCAGCAAGATGTCCGGTCACACATTGTGGTGTCGGCCTCTATCTGTTTCCGTCTTGGTGGTTCTTTGATTTGCACATCTGATGAGAACTTTGGTTTAGAGAGGGAGGAGATGAAGACCAGGAATCCTGAGCAATCCAGAGATACAGTGCAGCCTACAGCCAGATGTGGTGATGGATGCTGCAAAGAAAGCATTTTCTTTTTGAACTGTCAGCACTGTCTGTGGCTTGACAGAATATTTTATCTTCATTTTAAACTTTTTACTCATTATTAAAATATTTAAATTGGCTGGTATGAAATGCTGTAGGAGTAAGTAGGAGTTTATTTCAGGGCAGCGGCGCTTAAAAAGAGCCCCATAAGCACAACCATGTACGGAGGCGACAGGGTATCGGTCCAGAGGAAAACTTACTGTCAGTGCAAATGTAATCCATATGTTAAAACTATAGAAAGTTTTTGTTAGTCTCATGGTTTGGCTAATATCAAGGAATGTTCCCTCCTGGGAGACTTAACTTTTAAGATCACGTAATGATAAGTGCTGTAATAAAATAATCTTTGGGGGTGATGTTAGAACTGGAGCTTTGGTTTTGAAATTATGTTCCATATTGATAGATAATGACATTAGTTGACTTGGGGGACAGTGGGGATTGGTAATGATTCCATCTCACGCACGGTAAATACAAACAGCTCTGACACTGTGGTTTAAGGAAGAGAGATCTGCTGTTTAAATGAATGTGCCACAGGTTTCTACCTCAAGAGAACAGGAGCTGACAATTTGTGAATGCCATGCTGTACTTCCTAAGAAAGCAATGTGGCTATTCCTTGTTTTTTGCGGGAATGTCAGTCTGTCAGTAGCACTGACATGCTAGCATTGCAGTTCAGTGAAAAAATGGGTGGTTGAAAAAAAATAGCTAAAAAACACAAGCATTTTCTTGTCTCTACGTTTTAAGATAAAATTTTCTCTCTGTTCAATTTTGCATAGTTCTAAGTTATACTGAAATGAGGTGCAAATTTACAAAAGGAACAGAAAATGGCTGCTGTTGAGATAAGCACGGGAGGAGGGGGTTGTCCAGAGAGCAAGCAAGAAAGCTTTGGGTGTAGAAATGACTGTGATACAGTTTGTTTCTCTGAAAATCAGAATAGGGTGAGACAGGCTGGGATCAAGGCCAAATTTTCAAAACAGCTCAGGGGCACCTAGATAAAGTGCTGGATTTTGGATTATGTTGTACTCTAAGAAATAAGGCAGTCAGACTATGAGGGAATTGGTGAGAGCTGAGTTCCATTGCAAATCCAAGTGCATACTACTTTCTTCCTCCAGGCTGCTATCAGTGATCAGCGAGAGACTGTGTCCAGTACAAATGAGTCCAAATATGCAAGGGTAAGTCTATTCCTGAAATAAAGAGGTTATACTACTTGACACTGTCCAGTCTAGCTAAAAAAAAATAAAAAGGTATTACACATTACCTTATACCATGTATATGACTTGTAGTTGTTCATTCTGGCTAGCTGTGATGTTCTTCAAGGATGGAGAGCTTTAGCATGTTGCTTGTTGGACAGGGAAACATCTTAAAACACACATAGTGCCACATGCAAATTTTTTTATGAGAGGTGGTGATACCCTTAAATCTCATCAGTGATGCAGCTTAGCACTTGTGGTTTGGGATAAAAGAGAAATAAATCATTCAAGTAACTTCAGCCAATTTTTTTTGTGTGTGTGTGTGTGCTACGTGCCATATATCCTACATATTTGCTTCTGCTGCAAATTCCGGTGATAGAAAAATACACTAATATTTACCAAACAACTTGATTACATTTGACATAGTAGGTTTATACAATAATTTCTTTAAGCTACTTTCTGTTTAAAAAGAAGGAAATCCTTTAGCAGGTCATCAGCAACTTTTCTGTACCTCCTCAACAGACTCTGTGGGAAACTGTTGGAAGATTGATTATCAAGATTAATATTTATTTATTTATATTACCACAGTTCCCTTTAAACACGTTCCTCTCTTTTGCTATGAATTGCATGTTAGAAAAAGCATTTGCACTCCCAACTGTTTACAGTCTGCAGTACTGCTTTAGAAAACTGACAATCTCAGTGAATGCTGACAGATAAAAAGTTTGCTACAGCTTGTAGCTGCTTCAGACTTTTTGCCTTAAGTACAAGGAAAGTGAATTCAGGACACACTTCTGATATGTTACTGCTAATGTTGTACCTTTTTTCTTAGCTTCCATTTTAAACCATGTTAACAGCAACCTTAATGAAATGGGACCTCAAAAACAATACAAGCGAAGAAGATGTTTTCCTTAGGACATTGTAGCAATTATCTTACAAAAATGCTCTAATATTTTGCTGTTGATCAGACAAGAACGTTGGATGAGATGTGTGTATGCACATACCAGCCTAAAATTTATTAGGAGATACACAATATGTTTACATCTTTCACTGTTTATATTCATGTTTGATAGTATTGCTCTTCTACACAAAGTAAATTTTACCAAAGTATTTTAAGAGGTCAGATGTTAGCACTGGTCATGCATATCTACTGTTTTTATTACAACTATAGAAGTGACATTTAACCTAAGTTTATAAGTATTTTTTCACTGTGGTATTGAAAGTCCATTCAGAAGTAAAAAGTATAATGTCAGTTTTATAGAGAATAATAAATTACTTGTATTGTCAGTATTTTCATTCAAAATATTGAGAAATGTGTTTGTTTTGTGATGTTATTGTTCTTGCTAGACTTGTTCTTTCTTCAAGCATGAATCACGTTAAGATCGTGTCATGGACACTTCAGAAAAAATCCTTAAGGACAGTCAAATTGTGGGTCTGTTACTGCAAACAAAATAATTTCATAGAAAGGACAGTGAATATATGCCTGAGGTACAGTAATTCATTGAATGGCTGTTCCTTGTAATGCTGTGTGTCATTTTTAAATCCTAAAGGTTTAAATTTATCCAAAATATGCTAGGTGCTTCTCTAACACAGTTTCCCTGTATTTTTATATCAAATATATGCAAAGAACAATTATATTTGCACATTTAAATGGCATCTAAGAGTATTCATACATTTAATCTAAGTAAAGATACAGTTTGTTGACTTACAGATTATTTTACAGCATTTCTGTGGGATTTATGTCTGCTTGATTTTAAAGTAAATGTTTTTGTAAATGCGAACTAAATTAAGAATCTAAGAGGAAAGCTGCTAGATGGATGGTTAAGTTATTTTCCAAAGCAGCGATTTCTGAAAGCCGAGAGGTGCTACCTCTTTCTTCCTCTCCACTGAATGAAATCATTTGCCCACATTCCTCTGGATCATCCATCTTCAGACAGTAGACATTTTCCTGTGTTTTAGTGCATCTTTCACTCCTCCTTTCTCTCCATCATCCTCATACTGCCCTGATATTTATTTGCAGCTCCCTGTTACACTATCAGCAGGAAACAGATCCATCACACAGTGAGGTTATAATCATATGTGGGTGTGTGTCCCTATTCTTTGCACATCAATGTATTTGGGGTCATCTCTTGAGAAGTGAGTTGAAAACAAATCGCACTTTCCTCCCTCTGTGTGATTAAAACCATTTTATGAAAAAGAGTAGTCAGTGTTTACTATTGAAGCAGTCTGAAGTCAGAAACACAGCACTCCTGAAAATGCACATTAGTATTTGCATTAAAAATATTTGTCTAAAAATATGCCCAGACCATATCAATTTATCTGCTACTAAACAGTGTCATCACACGATGTGTCCACTATTTGTCATGGTTTTGTAGGCCATATTAAGTAATGATTTATCACTGGCACGTTGTCCTTCTAGTTCAAGTTATTGGCTAAATGGTGCCTGTGAGTGTCTTTACTATCTGCCTATCAGGGTCAAAGTGCAGGTTCCCAGGAGATAAGTCTCTGACTCGAGTGGCTGTTTTGCTGTTCAGAAACTTGAACATTATCCTGAGATGCCACTTTCCCTTCCTGCTCTGTTCTGAATTTCACCTCTCGCTTTACTATCTCCGCACAGTGAAAGATCAGGCTACAAACCTTCACCCAAGTAATTTCCTAAGAAACACTTGACATCAGTAGCTGTGAGCAGCAGCAGAGACCAGTCACACTCAGACTGACTTTGTCCTGTCGAGATGGCTGTGAAGTAACAAACATCATCCTGATTTGACAATAAATTGTAGCCTAGAGCAGCAGTGCCTAGGCATGTGATTTAGAAGAACTCTTAACATATAATGTTTTTTCAGAGTGTAGAGCAATAAATGCCATAATTTTGATTGGATACCACCTGTAGGGAGAATAAAAGCAGGATAATCCTGACTGTAGGCCTGTGTGACAAAAGGCATTTTGTCTGATAAACATAAACAAAAATTGGTTTATAGACAACTTCTGTGAAACAACATCTCGAACTGTTTTGGCTTTTGGCAACCTTGTTTTGCTAATGAGATACCAGTGGAAACAAAGGCTGTATCTGTTCCTGTCAACTGGAACTGGTAATAAAAAGAGACATAAAGATGTGGAATTAGAACTGTGTGGGATTTTGGAAGTGAAGTGGTATTTTCCTTCTTTTTTTACTTAATGAGGAGCTTATGTCTAATGTGCTTATTCTCTGGTTTAGGTTATGTAGTCATCAGTGGAAGGAGTCCCTTATAGAAATGTAGGAACTGGATTAGATTTTTCAGGATGCAACTGATTTTTAACCGTTTAGGTTCTTTCTCAAGCTCCTATTTCATCAGCATGCTGAAAACCAAAGTCTTGAACTCTCATAGAAGGTGAGGCACTGAAATCTCTGATGTAGCTTACCTTTATCTGAGCCTCATATGGGTAACCTTTGGAATGGGGTAGCCGAACTACATGAAATGTTTTAAATAGGGAGGTAAAATACTAATCATGATACTGTGCTGATTTCATTTGTCTGTAGAACTATTCATGTTCTGTTATTAGGTATTGATGCTGCAAAACACATGTAATTTTACTTCCAAAACTACTGACTTCACATAACTATATGGTTTTAACACTTCATCATAGAGGTAAGTTTGTACACAAACAACAGTTTCTCAGCTGTAGTGTCCTAAAAGTAATGTTACTTCTCATATCCTGGCATTACATAGTGTCTTTAGTTTAAAAGGACAATTGAACTGCTAAAGAAATTGCTGTGTTGCATCAGGCTGAAGGCCCCTGGGTTCCTTAAACATCCTCCTCATTGTGTCCATCTTTTGAGGACAAAGCTGGAACAGGGTGGGAGGCAGGTGCGAGGAAGCCCCACTGAATTACCTGGGCAAGAGCCTTAAGTAGCAGATTCTCACAGTTAAGTGGGAACTGGGAGTGCAGATTACATGAATACCTCTGTGTTTTAATGGAGCCTCCATCAGACACCCCTGCATGAAGTGACATTTAACATGGTGTATTTTGATGTCAAGTGTTTTCAACTTTTTCCTGTTCCTCAAAAATGGCTGCTAGGAAATGGCTATTTCTGTCCCCTTACATAAAATTACTTTAACGTCATCCCTTACCACTGAGGCCATCTGCCATATTTTTGGTAGTATCAAACTGCCTCAGATCACAGAATGGAGTGGTTGCATTCATACTGCTTTTCTGGAGGTGGACCTTGATCCATGCTAACTCCTCACAATTGCTTTGATAGAATAGGAATCATCTCAGTGATTTTTGCCGCAGCTGAACAGTGTAGATAACAAAGTTCCAGTATCTGGAAATATTTCCTGGCTCTTTCTCGCAGAGAGTTTATGGTCCCCATAGAAGTCTCACTTACGTTGATGGGATTTTACAAATATATTGCTCCCTTGGATTTAACTCATGGTCACAGAGAGATTTCATTGACTTATGTTTGTTATATGGTATTCAAATACTAGGACACCACCAAGCATGAAATTACCAGACGAACCTGCTGGTTAGAAAAGAGATTGTGAGTGATCTTGTATGTAATCAAGCACCAGTTCTTGTTGAGGGCAAAGGGGTGAGGGGTTGAGGACAATGTCCGTGAATTTGTAGGTGGAAATGAGCAAAGTTATGGTGGTGAATCGGGATAAGAAAGTGGAAAAAAAGTGTACTTTCATGGAGTAATTATGTACACAAAAGCACATTTTCCATTCCTTTTTCCCCCATTCTATGCTTTAATTTTTCTTGACATTGGATCCATTATGGTATCGTATGAGTTTCGTCACAGAAGTAAATAACAGCTTGTTTCCTTGGGAGCGATTGAAAAACAGAGTAAAAACAGCACTTACTGTTTTTGAAAGTTGTCAGATTGTCATGGCAGTGAAGTGTTGCATCATGTTGTCATGACAACTCAAATTATAAAAACTGATTTAAAGAGAAATAAAAGCACTCTTCAGTGCTGAAAATCGTGCAGCTTTAAAGGGTTCAGTGTTTTTTTTTCTCTCTCTTATTCTAACTCCCTCATGTTTGTAAAGAAGTGGGCAATATTCATTCGGGACTCTCACCAAATAAAGACTTGCAGGGCACAGCGACTCGAGGAGCTGTGGACCAGACCATCACCATCCAGAACTGGGGGAAAGCCAGAATGGGATACAAAGGGGTATTTATTTGTTTTTCTTTTTCTTCTTCTTCACTGTTTGCACAATTTTTCATTCAAGCAACTCTTCACAATATTGTTAAGGTGAACAGATACCACACACTGTGGGTTCGTCAGGGATAAAGAGAGGTGAGAATGCGATGTGTTCAACCTGTTTAAAGATTCCAGTATGATTTCAGGAGCCCTCAGCCATGACCTGGTTCTGTTTCTCCATCAAAATCAAGAAGCATTTACTTTCTGTGCCAATGGCTAGAGAGCAGAAGTAGGTTAGTGCTTACCACTATTGAAGTCTCATTCTCTCTGCGGAGTGTGCTCAGAATGATTCAGACTGTTTAACAAAAAGTGGGAATGAGCTGCAGAACCAAAAGAAGATAAACAAACAAACAAAAAAAGGTAAATCACGCAGTTTGTCAGTTTCTGTGAGATAGCTGTCACAAAAACCAAAACACTGACACTAAACTGCTAAACAGCAGCAAAACCCCTTGCTCGAGCAAGGTCAGGTAAAATTTGATTTATCACACTGCCTTGGTCTTGTGTACTTGTAACACAGCTTCATGCAATCCAGCCCTCGCATGAATGGAGAGAACAATGTTTGTATATATCGTACAGTTGCTTCTGTTCTTATCCAAGAACTTCTCAGGCTCTCATCTCGTTTCATCTGGATCTTGCAGATGGGCAAAGATAATGTTGCTGTGGCTTCCAGGAAAGCAGGCCTCCATGCAGAGTGAGTCTGGAGAGCTCTCTGCCTGCGGGCAGGAGCATGCGCTCCGGATGAGACTTCAAAGGGAGCCAGCGCAGGAAGAAGCTCTGACAAATGACCCAAGTGCAAAAAGGAGTTCACTGTTAATCATTTGATGCTTATCTATGAGCAACCAATTTTTACTGGTTTTCATAAATTGTCTAATTGACTAAGGGAATGAAAGGTACTTTAGAAATGGATTGCATGACATGAAATCTTCAGGTACTTCAGAGAAAGCAATTCCCTGTGAAGAAGATGGCCACAGTGGTTGAGGAAGTCTTTCTGCGTTAGCCATGCTCTGAATCTTTTTAAAATCATCTCTTTTTTATTTCTGTAATGGGGGCAACTACCATTTTCAAAGGCCTTGTGTTGAGTAGTTTCATAACAGATGTTAAATGATGGTTTGAGAAAAAAGTTGTTTCTCATAAAACTCTTCGCCTGTCACATTAGGTGCCTTCCCATTCAATTCAATTCAAGTCCCACACACTTTGGGACTCACACAGTTTTCAATAAAATAAAATAAGATCATAATGGAGAAATGTATTTCTTGTTCTCTTTGTTTAAAAGAAAACAGCTTCATATTAGATATAGACACAGAAATTGTGTATGTTGTAGCTTAAAATTAGAGTGAGGAACAGTTATCTTAGGAACAAGAGACAATCTGTGAACTGTCGCTGTGATTAATGAGAGATTCTGGAATTTAACAGAATGGACTAGAAACATTTTGGTCATCCAAACAACAATTGTATCTAAAGCCGTAGATGATCATCTGACTTGCACTGCACTGAACAGCACATTAGTCACTTCTTTCTTTTGCAGTCTTCCCCAACATTTGCAGTCCGTCTGTTAACTGTGCTCAGTGCCTGTGCAGCAGCCTGAAGTGACCTTATCACTGTGCCTTTACCAGTGGTGAGGAAAAAGAAATAGAAATGTAGTATTATATACACCTAGTCATCAGGAGAGTTTTAGTTGCTCTTGAACCATCTTGCTGGTGCAGGTGTGGTGTTTGGGGCTGCATTTGATGAGAAGAGGTGATTGCAAAGATGGGAAAGCTCTCTGCTGTCTCAGCCATCTCCATTGGCAACATCTTGCCTTGCAGGGGGAGAATTTAATTCTCCCTTCCTTAACCCATCATCAGTGCTGCATTTCTGATTTCATGTTTTAATTGCACATAGAAGATAGTAACTATCATGTCCCAAACAGGCTGGATCTCACCCTACCTTTCTCTTTCCCTCTCTTTCTTGCTTGGACCTGGGCCACAGCAGACCAGAGCTGATACTGAAGGCTTTCAGAAGCAATAGTGCTACACTTAACAAAATTCAAACCAAGCTGTGCTGTGAAGTATTCCTGACATGACTGATGCAGAGTGGGTGATTCATGGCTGGGTTTGCAGCATGTCTCTCTCACCCACTGCCCGTGTCTGCTGTTTTCTTATATGTTTACCCCAGGCAGCAGAATGTATGTCTGAACCTGCACCACACTGTTAGATGAGTGTACCATAAATGGCTGCTTATTAATACATGTTTTTTTGTATCCATCTAGATTTTAAATTGCTGATGCACATAGTTGTAAAATCAGTACTTTTGCCTATGGATGGATCCTTTTACTGAGGCCAGAGGAAAAGAGAGAAATGTGGAAATAATTTCAGGTCTGATTTTTCACACTCCTGTATGTAACTTTTTTTGATCTAATTGCATTGCTTTCAGTCTATCTAGTGCTGCCTATCCAGATCACCAGTTAAGAGCCATGCAAGTTGCAGCACGTTTCAGGCATTAATAGTGGCCAGGTAGTATTATACTATTTTTAATGAATGTCTGTTTTCTATTCTTTGCTATGCTTTCTTTGGAAAGAGGCCCATGTAACAAAGTATTAAGAAAACAGACTGCTGCCCTGGAATGTGTATATTAGCTGCAGATTATTTCCTATTAGCAGATTAGCTGCGAGG
Organism: Centrocercus urophasianus; assembly: GCF_019232065.1. NCBI lineage: Eukaryota > Metazoa > Chordata > Aves > Galliformes > Phasianidae > Centrocercus > Centrocercus urophasianus. The sequence goes on from NW_024884253.1 coordinate 13,962,083, forward strand.
CTATTGGCTCTGAAAGGTCTTTGAGCGTATTTTGTTTTGTAGCTGATTCAAGCCATGGGAGAGAATTGCCACCCTGATTGGGAAGAAGAATTAGCTACTGTTGCCATGGCCACTGGAGCTCACACTCGCATTGTTAACTCCAGTGCCCTCTGATGAGATGCCACAGCGTGAGCTCCTTGGTTTTGTTAATGAAATGATAGAATATGTTTTTTTGGGCAGGCAAGGAGCAGGCTGGGTAAATCCTGTGAGAGATATGTGAAATGTTTTGGGTTTTTTTTCCTTTTTTTCTTGAATTTGGTGTCTGATTTAGGAAGTGCTGCTGCTTTACCTTGGTGATGCTAGGCTGTGAAATCAGGGTGTGGGACTGCCTGTAACAAAATTCTGCTGTTTCCTGTTGGAGGGGATGGAGCTGGTTCTGCTCCTCTGCTAAGGAGCGCCAACCTGCGGGAACCTGCTGAATCCAGCACAGGAGGGAGGACTGGGTTAGGGCAGCCCACACAGGCATTTAGGTAGGATTGTAAAGCACATCAGGGCCTGTAGAAACTGGAGAAATGATCCGTGTTGGTTAGGGCTGCTGTAAACTGCAGTAGCTGTAGCACTGTCTGTCTAGCTGCAGGCAAGAAGCACAGGACAGGTTTACTTTCCCATTGCTTTGGCAGAGATTGATTTCTTGCCTGGGCTCTGAGGTTTGGCATTTAACACCCATCCCTTAGAAATAATATTTTGAATACAGGAAAAAAAGTGTCAATAACAGAGTTAATAAGAGCATTAAAAATGTATGAAAGTAAATCTAATGTATTTGTGAAATAAATGAATCATAGAATCATAGAATCAGAAGGTTGGAAAAGACCTAGAAGATCATCTAGTCCAACCATCTCCTCATCACATTGCCACCACTAGCACTAAAATAATATATATGAATATATTTGACTAATCAGGGGTAGACCGGGATCACATCTATTTCATGCATCTAACTGTTTTATGGGTGTTTCAAACGCAGAAATATGTATTATTAGAACTTAAATCCATGGTAATGGTAAACAGAAGATGATAGCTGCATATCAAACGTCTGAAATGTGTGCAAGTAATTTTGAGTAGAATGCTTATTTTCTTTTTAAATCTATTTTTTCCCTTCTCTCGCATTCAAAGTTAGAATTGGTCACCTTAATTAAATCTCCTTACATTTCCAAACTCTTTACTTAAAACCACGTTATGAGATTGTGTAACATGTGGAAATGAGCCAAAGAAATGTATTTCCACTGGCATAGTAAAGTGTTGGCATTGGGTATTTTTCAACTCAGCAGCAGGGTGTGGATGATAGGCCAACATGCGTATAATGTGTGTCATGCTGTATGGCATGGAGCAAACTACAGCATGGGTGGTAATGGGGCTGTGTCACTGCAGATCACTGCTTTTTATGATGGATATTTTTAAATGATTGCAGACTTATCCTGGGAAAAATCGTGGTCGGGATTATTACAGAGACTATTAGAAGCATACAAACTGTTCATGATGGTTTCTCAACAAGGTCAAGCTGTACATTCACTTGCAGGAAGGAGAACAGTATCTCCTGCTAAGGAGTCATGAGTAGGGCTGGCCTTGCCACAGCACCTCCTTCAGTCTGGGGCTTTTGCTCTTCTCACTTACATAGATCTGTTTCTCCTCTTTTTCTAGATGTATTGCTTTCAGTTTCTGCAGGGGCTACAGGGGATCATGTAGAAGGTGAAAGAATGTCTGCAAAAATGCAAACAGGAAAGTAGTTTCGTTCAGCTTAAATCAGCATCTGATGGAATGGAGGAGTTGGTAAAGGAACTTTAGCTTTCAGGAGGGACTGTGTTTAGATTGGCACCCAGGTGAGGTGGAAGACAATGAAAATAGAAAAGCTTTAGTGTGGCAGCACAGTCCTGGCCTCCGTACTTTCTTGTTTCACATAGTTCTGCCCAGCTGGCATTTGGTACTGCTTATCATTGGTCACATCAAAGTAAATCCTTAATAAATCCAGGAATACTAAAGAGCTGAAAACTCTACTCTAAAATACAAGCTATTTATGCAGCAGGGCAAAAGCTCAGGTTTACACAACTATTTCTTTCACTGTGAAAAAAAAATAAATCTTACCACATAACAGAAAGTAGGAAAAAAGCTGTTGCAGTAGAAAATACACATGAATATATGCATGTATATTTATTTCTATCTATTTACTCCTTAGTATCTCTGTAAATATGACAGGAAGGTTTTCTGGTTTCTAGAACCCATCTTCATGCTTCCAAATAGTCAGAAGTTGTATGACTTCTGGGAGGAATGTGCTTTGACCCGAAAGTCACTTCTAGATCATTTTGTACTGGAATTGAAATCTTGATGCACAAGTTGTTTATCCTGAGAAGAGGGCTGATACTGGATAGAATAGTGCAGAATTAGCAACTGTCATTCAGGGCCAAGGAAAAGGATCAGGTCTTTATTTTGATCTCAAGATATCAGTGAGCAGCGCCTTTCAGATTACATGTGGTGACTTTCAGTGTTAAACAAATCACCTAAGAAACAATATAATAAAAACAGCGAAGTTCCATTTGATCATTGTAATTTTGATGATATCCAGTTCCAATTAATGCAATTTTCCCTGATTTCTAAAGTGCTTCAAAACAAACAAACAAACAAACAAAAAAACCAGCCTTACGTGGCATTCCATAGGTGAAAACTATGTCTAAACCAGTAGTCATCCTTTGAAATTCCAGTGTTTAATTTTGCTTATGGCCTAAGGGAGATGAAAATCTTCATCTGAGGAAAATTCCTGAATTCAGATGATATTACAATTAATGCTTCATAATCTCTGCTTTTATTTGTGCACATATTTTGAAATAAATGCTTTGCTCGTTGTAAGTTTAAAGTGCAGGTTTTCTCCCTGTGGCTAGTCTGACTGAAATGGTAGCGTATCTTCCTATCAGTCTTTTGTCTTAATGGAATATTTGACATCAAGATGACTTGTGACTGTGGAAATGAGTCCATTTGGCAGGAGAGCTAGCTTTCCCACTTATCTTCCTCATTCTGTAATGGTAGTGCAGGGGGTGGAATGGGATTTTCCTCTATTCTTGGAATTTCAAGGTACAGGTGGGATATCTAAATGGAAGGCATCATTTCTGAGACATGCGTTTTGTTAGAATAACGTGACGTTCAGCAGTGAGTTTCTTGACCAGTGTGCTTAAGGAAAATCTAAAGCCTTTCTGTGTATGTCTGTTGTGGGATAGTGTGTCTCATCATGAAATTCTTGTATTTGGTGGAATGGTTGTGTACTGGAATAAAGGTTCTTTCAATTTAGTTCTAAGACAGTAGTGGAAGATTTGGGATTTTATTCAACAAAGAGTCATCATATGTGGTTACCAACTCTTGGTAAAGCTTGAAGTCTTCCTGAAACTGGAGCAAGCCCTTTTTGATAGGAGTTTTTCTTGTTTCTCAGAACACTAGCAAATCTTTCCTTCTTCCTTTTCTTTCCATCTCATCTCTCCAAGAATAGGAATTGAGTTCTGTATCTTCTTCCCTATCTTAGAAAAAAGCCTCCTAGAATTTGCCACCCAGAACCCTTCATGATTTTTCGGTTTCTGTTCAGATGTAAGCACACAAGCTCTTTTAAATAAAATTATCCACACTGAAAGGAAAAGGGATGGAGGGGAACTTCCAGTGTTCTGTTGTGAAAGGGGACTCATTTTTCTGTAACATTTTCCATGTAACGCTTTTGTTTGCACATGGATATTGATTTTCCATCTTCAGAAGGCAGTTGTTTATAATAAACACTGTGGTGAGCTATTTTTGCTCTATTAACTTTGTACTCTTCAGAACTCTGGCTTTACTTAGTAAGGGTTTTCAGAGGTCTTTTGTGATAGAACAGATAGGGTACAGTCCCGGATTAGAATTTCAGAGATGTGAATATAATTAGCAGTTTAAATCTTTTTTTTTTTTTTTTCTCCTTTATTTTTGCTTATGAGTAGAAGTGAGTTGTTTTGTAACAAGGATAAGAATGTGATGTTGCGTAGCCTGAAATTGGAGAAATGCTAATAAAAGGAAACCAAATAAGTATGTAGAGGTGTTACATTGCATGGTGCACAGTGGAAATGCTTTATAGTGATCATAGCCTACATGATAGAATAAATAATGGAAAGAGACACATATAGGAAAGTTTTAACTGCTGTATATGTGAAAATATCAGTAAATGCCGTAAGCAGGAAAATGCAGTTGAGACTTGCTTTCCATTGGTTTTTAAGACAGCCTGATGGATTTCTTTTGGAGATGTCTAACTACAGGGATAGTCATTAAGAACATGCATTAAAAATTCCTGTGAACTTCATTCCTACTCACTCATGGAGAAGAAACTTCCAAGGCTGTATGTCAGCACAGTAAATGATTAATATTAGTAGCAAGTCCTTAGAAATGTTACCTCAGAGGCTTTCTTATAGATATTAGATAGAAGGTAGATAAAGAGCATTTCAGAAGTTTAGATGGCTTTGTAGGTATATTCTGCATGTTCCGTTTGTCCTAGCATTACTTAGCCTTACTTTGGCTGACTAACAGATGTGTTTGCCTAAGCTTCCTGAGGAGTTAACAGCATTTATGCTCCAGTAGAAAATGCTCAAAAGTTCAACAACATTTATATTTTATATTCATCTAATGGAAAAATGTGCACAGATGTGAGAAGGTGGGTACACTAAATAATTGAGGACATTAGAAGAAGAAATCAAAGCCACTTATATGCTTATGATCTTTTAATTAAAGATGGTTGAGTGAAGATCAGTGGAATTAATTCTAGTTTCCTTAATGGGCAGTGGAAGTGATTTTGTTCTCTTTGTAGTGTACCTTTGTTATTTAATTGCAAAGGCAGATGGTAGTAAATGTAAGTGCTGGTTAAGGCTGGTGGTATATTCTGGTCTGAAATGCTGAATGAAGGTTTCCGTTAGACATGGTGTCATTGTTAAAGTACTGAACTTGGTTAATAACAGTCTCAAGTGAATAGAAGCAGGTGCACATATATGGAGTTAGAACCTGGCTTCGTGTGTCTTGTTTTCCAATACCCTGACTGCAAAGCAGTCCCAACTGCCAGAGTACTCACGGTGGTTCTTAGCTGACATTGGACTTGCCATTCTGTTTGGATGCTGATGGCACTGCTGAGATGGCAGCACTACACTGGTACAAAAGGGCATAAGTTTATATCATCTTCTGGTGATTGTTCAATGTGAAAAGAAATCACAGTGCTATGGGGAAATTCCCTCCTCTTGTACTGTCATTTTATGATTCTTACAATGATCTACATGTATTAATATCCCCTTGAAATCACTGGAGATGTTCTGTGAATTGCTAAACTTAATTCTCAAACAGACTTTAGTGTGCTAAATGCACACTAGAGATTCGTGTCCATTCTTCACTTTGCCTGCAGACAAGAAGTAATTCATTACTTGGAAAGTGCTGTAGTTTACCTTAAATCTGAAAGGCTCAAACTTCTGTGGCACCATGCTTAACAACTCTCTTGATGTGGCACAGACTGTAAGTTTTCCTCTCTCCCCTCAAGGTAGAAGCCTTTATCAGACAGCAAAAGAGAAGTCATCAGCTTCAGAGGCAGTGATTGAAAGTCATCTGCTGTACCCAGGGGCGTGGGTTTGCTTTTTTGATGTTGTCATCTTAGAAGCCACAGTCCACTTACCAGAATTTCAGTATATATTTGAAAAATGTACAGTATGAAAAATGGTACTAAAGCTATGACTTAAAAACTGTTGGTTTTTTTTTTTTTCCCCAAGACTTCTTGGTATTTCCTATATAGACAGCAAACTTTCTTGACAACTGCATTTTCTTTTATTTTTAACAGTTCCATCTTATCTTCTTAAATTCTTGCACTCATCTTTGAGTTCTACAGTGTATAATGAATAGATAATGAATGTGACAGTAGATTAAAATTATTCCATTTCAATATCTTGAAGTGATGCTCCATGCCAACAGAACTCTGTAGATAAACAGTGTAATTAATGGATTTAGAAACAGGAGGAGTGCTTGGATTTTCAAATTAAAATCTAAAGGTAGTTCTTAAATACTGAGAAAAAGTTGAGTTGGTTTGTAGTGAAAAAAAATAGTGTTCTTATTGTCCTGAGGGTGTTCAGATTAAATTAATTTTACTTCATTAAAAAAGTAGTGCTTTCATATATTGCTTTGAAATTCAGAAAATACCGAGACATAAAATAGCCTTTTTATTTTTTTGTTTTTTTCTTTAAAGTTATGAAATTTATTATAAATAGAAATTGAAAGTAAGTGTGAGTAAGATGCATCAATTTTTGATCATGGTAAGTACTTTCCAGATGTCTTAAAACTTCCTTAGTACTTACAGAAAAGTCCACTTTTCATATTCTGTTTCTTCTTAACTTACAGATAATAGAAATTTGTCCTTTTGTGTTCACTTAGAAATAGTGATGCATTATTTTTTTTAAATCTTCTGTAATTCCTTTAATATACAATTATTTATGGACTGCGCAGTGGAAAAGCTCTTAGGTTTAAGCCCTGAAAATCTCTGGGTCTCCTTGCTGTGGCAAAACTCTTTTTCATGTGAAAGAAAATGGGAAAATGTATAAAAGAAAGGTGGATCACAGAAGACGTTTCTTTCTTATATATTTGCATATATTGTTCTCAAAATCCACCAGAAGGCAAAATAAAACAGCATAATATATTGTAAGCTATTTTTCTCACAGTTTTCATACAGTTGTTTTGTTGTTGTTGTTGTTGTTGTTGTTTTTAAGTATAGCCAGTTCTTTGTGAAATTTCTAGTTTGAGAGGAAGTCAGGTGAGGAGACTTGGCCGTGCTTAACACCATGATCTCCACAATTTGTAACTCCAGAGAGGAGGAGAATTATGATAGAAAGAAATCCAGAAAAGAAAACTTGTGAGGAGTGATTCGCTGTATGGAACTCATTTTCACAGCGTTTACTGTGATTCTGAAAGCAGCAAGACCTCTTTCATCTGACAAAATCTTCTCTACTACAGAGGCTTGTAGAATGTCTGATATTAGCTGTGCACCTAGCAAGCCTGTCATGTTCTGCATGAAATATAAGCAAGGCAAAAACTAAACAGCTGTGACTTGAAATAAACTGGTTTCTGGCTTATTACTTTTCTCCACGTGGCTTTTGATGACTAGTAAGAGATTCATGGTAATAGTGAATACAGTTCTGAAGCAGGTACAATTGTCACGTAAGTGCTGCTGATTTCCTGTTTGTGCTAGTGGTTTGAAGTAAGTCTGCAACATTCTGTACTTGTATGGAGGTGGGAGTTCCTGTCTGCAGAGTTGTTCGAAACTTGTTGAAGTGAGTGAATCAGCTTCTGCAAAGTTGGTACCACAAAACCTGAAGTATGTATCATGCCATAAAATAAGAAAGCAGTATAGTTTTCAAGCCCAGTAATGATGAAGCCAGAGAGTCATTGATAGCCTGTGTGAGCTCTCCACTGTGAAGCACATCTTCCATTCTGCAGAACGACACAGCTCCAGCCTGATTTTTCCAGCTACTCAGTTGGAGCCAGGATTCCTCAAGCCTGCTCTTCTTTTGAATTCAAGGTCACGCTGTAATCTGGCTTTACATGGTGCTTGGGAGAGTCTTCTCCGTCAGGAGGTTTCACAGTTTGGTAGAGAGTGCACTTCAGTGAGAAACTTATTTTGTAAGAGCTGTTTTCACTTTCACACAGAATTGCTTCAGGCAGTGTTCCTGCTGAATGACTCCTATGCCACATTCAGGCATAATGCTGCTTCTGCTTCTTTGCTGTAAGCTTTTTGCCTTTCCAGAAGACTGCAAAGCAACAGACTTAATGAATGAAGGTTTTCTTCTTCTCTTCTGGCTTTCTTTATGCTTCTAGAGAAAGAGATGAACACCTGATGTGAGCTTGTTGAATTATTACATCCGCAGTTTTCTAGAGGCACCTGAATTAAGTACAATCACTGAAGAGAGGGGACAACCTAAAGCACTGCTGTCCCTCTCTGAAGGTTCTTCACCAATAAGGAGAGACCTCATATTGTTAAATGAACAGCCTTTCCCATCCTTACTCTGTAGCAGAAGTATCATCTAAGTGAGGCACATAAATAAGGCAGAGGTGGTGACTATCTCTTTAATAAGTACCGATTTATTTTTGGAATAGACTGCTTTTGAACAGATCATTGTTTGTTACAAATTGAACCCAACTTTTCAATTGAGGAAAAAAATCTAAAAATCCAGAAAAATATGTACATAATAGCAAGGGGAAAAAAAAAAAAAAAGAAAAAAAAGAAAAAAAAAAGATAAAAAAAGAATCTTCTTTAGTTAGTGTAAGTCATCATTAGTCATCATGCTTTTATTTTCATCTACATGGAGATAATCTAGGCATTTGGAAATATTATGTTTGTGTAAATCTGTTGTACAATCTACACAGTGAGTAATGTCATAGCTCAAACTATGTTTTCTTTCAACTCATTTAGCTTCATAAAGGAAGCAGGCGTCTCTGAACGTCATATTGCATCAGACTGTTAGCATGGAATGAACTGGAAATGCAGCTACTGTGTTGTTTGCAGTTTTATTATTTAGAATTAGGAAAGTGGATTCAAATGACCTCTGTGGTAGTATTCATTTGTCTTAAAAAGAATTCTACTGTGAAGCCTTTTGGATGAGCAGAAAAAAGAAAAGAACAAAAGACGAAATGTCCTCCATTTCCAGGGAAAGCAGTGGTTAAGTCATTTCCCCGCCATCTTCCAAATGAGAGTGTGTTCGGGGGCTGGTTCACAATCATCAGACTGCTTATTGGCTGCTGTTTCAAGTGTGAGCAGCCTGGTATGCTTTCCATAGTGTTCATCATAAATCATATTACAGCCATGAATTTGTACCCCATCCAGTATTTCTTTTTCCGAACCAGTCTTACACATGAAACATTAACCAGAACAATTCTAAATGTGCACGTGGGGCTTAAAAGTAGGCACACTGAAAAAGATGTCCTGTGCCATTTGCTGCACTGTTTACTGTCTTCTCTGAAATGGTAGCTCTTACATCCAAGGGGTGGGAAAAGACAAGAAGAAGATAAATGCATGTGACACAGCTGAAGAAATCTGGGTCATAGGTGACCTCAAAATATTGTTCTAAGTGGCTGGTATAAAACTTTGGAAATAATTTATTTAGAAATAATTCTGCTAATACGCCCTTGGCCTTCGTTTTTATTTAATCCATAATCTTCAATTTGTGGTGTAAGAATCCTCTCTGAGTCAATCACTTATGGTATAAAGTATGGATTATGTCTTAAATTGGGAATTACAGAACAAAAGAATCTTTCAGGGGCTGTTAATTTGGGAGTGGGTGTATGGAGGGTGTCCTAAGAATCACTGTCAGGAAACACAGTAATAGTATTATTCTCTCACCCACAGAGAGTTGAACTAATCTCTAGATCTGGTGTAACAGAGGAATTTCTCCTCAGAGAATATTGACAAGGACGTTAGGTGAGGACAAACTACTTTTTTTCCTGAACCAATAGAAGGAGCATCTTCAAGGCTGCACCTTGGGCAATGGCATCCAAGGTCTGCTTCATTTTCAGTTTCCTCAGCCAGAGCAGAGCTCGAAAGGACCCATGGGGCAACTGTTTTTTCCATTATTGGCAGTTCTTTTTGCAAGTCATTTACATTTTGCCATGTAAAACTTCCTGGCCCTGAATGTAGACACACCTAGGAAGAGGGAGGTGTTCCGTGCAGTCACACTGAGCTGATCTGTAGTGGAAGGACATTTCTGCCATTTTGCAACTAAACATGAGGGGGCTGTGTATAAGACATATTATATACAATAATGGTCAGCTTTCTCAATGTTTCTTTCCTCCAGTCTTTTGTATGTATTATTTGGAATTTTTATGATTATTATTATTTGGTGGGAAATCTCTTTTACCAGCATTTTTTGCAAAAAAAAGAGGTGGGAGAGGCTTTAACTTAAACGTGCCCTAATGTACTTGCTCTGGGCTATTTTTGTAAGAACCAGTAGTGGTAGCTACTGCCGGTTCAGCCGTGTTTGTAGTCTCCATGTCAATCCAAAGAATTTTTTTTTTGCAGCTACTAGGCATCTGGTTAGTGCAACTAGTACAGCCACCCACTGTCAGTGCCACAATGCGCCTTGTATATGTGATGCAAGAGAAGTTCAAGAAAAAGAAAGGCCAGTATGTGCTCACTATCTTATGGATGTTTAAAGGCCAGCCTTGTGAGACCAGTCTCTTCCTCCTGAGTGACTCAAGTCTTATAGCAATTGCTCTGCTGATGGAGTACGGAGCCTGCCATCAGTTAGAAAAGGACAGCAGCAGACCTTTCACTTTCTCCTTGACAGATCCTGAGTTACCTACTGGCACACTTGATTTCTCTTCAGAGGATATCACTGTGCCTTCAGAAGATATAACATAAACATCTCCAAAACATTTATCATTCCAGTTTCTTCTTCATCTTGACATTCCTCTTGCTGGCTGTAAGGGCATGTGAAATAGTTATGCTGTTAATTCTGTGCAATGCAAAATAAAGAACAACGCCCAAAGCATAGAGTTGACCAAGCGAAGACCTTAAATCACGATGTTGAAATTTTGGTGAGATCATCAAGTAGTAAACTCTTCACCAGCCATATTTGCAAGATTATTTAAGGCCTGAAGTTCATATAAATCCCAGACTGTAGTATCTTGGTAAAGGTTGAAGTTGCTGTCTATTATTTTTTCAGTTCTCCATTATATTTGTACAGGTTGTCTGCACCAACAGCCTATGCACTAAATAAGCAAATGAATAATTAGCTGTAGTAAATTGCTCAAAGAGGAGAGATATAGGTTAGATATGAGGAGGAAATTCTTTATTTGAAGAGTGGTGAGGCACTGGCACAGCTGCCCAGAGATGCTGTAGGTGACCCATCTCTGGAGGTGCTCAAGGCCAGGTTGGATGGGGCCTTGGACAGCCTTATCTAATGAGTGGGAACCAGCCCATGGAGGGAAGTTGGAACTACCTTCCAGACCAAACCTTTCTATAATTTTAGGTGGAGAAGAAGAAGAATAGTAGTAATAATGGTAATAGTAGTAATAATAGTGAACTTCATCTATTTTTAGGCAAATATTGTAATCAGATACTTTGAAAGTGCTGACACGTGAGCTCAAGTTTTTTCTGAGAATGTCCAGCTATTATTTTGAACTTAATCTGTGTAAGCTATCTTTTATGATTAAAACCATATTTTACATGTAAGTGAAATTAGTAACTTTCTTTCCATATCAGTGAATCTCTTCTGATTTGAGAGGAGAAAGGCAGTTTTATTGATGACCTACTGGTAGGGCTGTTGATTACAGACCTACTCCAGCACTTGTCCACATCTTGCTTTTAGATGTCCGTAATCTTAACTTAAAAGTTTAAAGCAAAAAATAAAGGAGAGTTACTTTTCAGTTTTTCTGAATACGCTTTTATTCCTGTATCAGGGATTTAATACATGGGTTTTATGTTTCAGATAAGTGGAAAGTAGCTCTTAATGTTTAGCAAAATGTGGCAGGTATGTGCATGTATGGCTGAGCAGACAATCTGTCTGTACCCAGATTATTCTTTGTCAGTCACTCAGTAGGAAAAGGATCTTTAGTGATTTGGTTATTCCCCCAACCTTTCAAAACACAGCTGACTGTAGATTTGTTTCTGGTTAAAATGGCTTTTTTCTAATGTTGAGTATATAGCTTTTGAAAGGTACAGTATGTGTTACTATGTAGACTTGACACAATTCCTTTGAGGAGTAATTTCTGTCTGCAGAAAAAAAGGAAAACACATTTCTAAATTGAAACAAGAGTCAAATTTCAAACCTAGAAGACTGTAAAGCCCTATGTGAGGAGTAGATGTATTACAGAAAACTTAATTTATCTCACTAACTAGCAGAACAAACACAATTCATATAAATTCTTCTGGCACATGATGAACAAAGTTTTTCCTCTTAGTTGTCATTTTAATACTGAATTTCATCACCAAGTCTCACTGGGAGTAATCTCGTTGCAATATATATATACACATATATATTTAGAATAACTTCTATTGTTATATCATATGTCTTGGTGTAATAATGTTTGTATATATTCTGTGAACCTGAGTGGTTTAACAGTTGACTGAGTATTACTCATGGGGTTTAAAAACTACAATCCAAAGGGAACATTGTGATCATTGTGTGCCTCGCTAAGAAGGCTAAATCGTACCTGAGTTTATTCATCACAAAACCGTAGGAATCAGAGAAGAAAACTGTTTCAGCTTGTTTTTGATGTTTCTAAGAAGTATCTTAAAGACTTAGGAAAACAGAGAGAAGCTCTGATTTTCTAAGGGAATTTCTTTTAATGCATGAACATTTGTATTAGTATTTAGCATGCATTTCCATTACAATATAATTGCCGTATGGAGTTAAATAGATTAAGAACTGGTTAACTGATAAACCTCCAAATGTTGTTAGTAGTGGGGGATCATAGCTGATTATAAATGTTTAGAGGATGAATGCATAAATCCTAACTACAAAGCTATCAATATTTAACATTTTCATGGGCATCCAAAATAGCTGGAGAATTGCTACTGCAAGAGGGACATCAGTCCTGGACTACAGGATATAAACATAAAAACATACTAAATAGAAATCAGATACGCAAGTTGCACAATATAGCCCTACATTCAGACAGTAATTTCATAGTTCAGTCCATGTAGCTCATAGAAAAGAATGAAAACTTCAGAGCCGACTAGATTGCCATACATAGGCTTTTCCTGAGGAGAGAATACAAAGTGCAAATAAGGATATTTTTCCAGTTGAAAAAAGTGTAGTGAAAACTAAAGTCTGGAAGCTAAAGTTTTATAAATCTGGATTCGAGAACAACAGCTGAGAGAAACTGCTGGCGAAGGCTCTTGGTGTATCCAAATCAAGATGGGATGTCTTTTCAGAAGACTCCTTCAGCCCAACCCAAAAGCCTTTATTCAAGTACAAATTACTAATGTTGGTCCAGGAGCAATGGGATGGAATTCAGTGGCCTGTGATGTACAAGCTGTCCTTTCCAACCATAAATTCCATGAGTCTTTGACATTTCTGAAAATAAACAGTGAAATCGCAGTAGAATCAGTGCCAGTATTTCACTCAGTTCTGAGAAAGTGATGAATCTTCGTATTGCCTGTTGCTGCAGATTGAGGCTGTCGGTGGAGCTTCAATGAGTTAATATTAAAACTAATCTGTGTCTAGCATAAATGGCAGACACTTCGCTTCTAATTGGCTAAAACTTTGCAATCAAAGTGACCATCTTCCTGTTTCACATTCTGAACCTTTATTCTCCCTTCAGCAAATCTGCTGCATAATGGAAAAACCAAACTTAAATATGTGCCAAACCAAATCTCTTGATTGCACAGTTGATATTCACTGTAGAAGATTATGATATCTTCCATGATAAAGAGTCCTGAGGAAGAAAGAGCGGTGCAGTGTAGACAGCTGGCAAGGACAGTTCTTCGCTGCTCTGTTGCCCAAATGCTTCCAGCTGCATACTGCTCTAATCTCCGTGGTGCAAATCTATCCTGTGTGCTCTGCTCTTGGTCAGAGCTCAGCCTGCCTATTGGCGTCCATGGGTTTTCCTTCTGGGAGGTGAGGCTGGGCCTGCTGGGAGGGATCTCCTCTGGGAACCAGATCTCAGATCTCTGTGCATGTCAGACTGTTACCATGTACTGATATTTTTTTTACTTTTCTTAGTTAAAAATCTTGACATGTTTTTAAGTAGTGCATGCAAGACAGCCTCATGTTTTTTGTTTAAGAATTTGCTTGAACATCTTCTTACTTTTATTCAAGTGTTTTTGTTTCTTAAAAAAACAAAAACAACCCTTTGAGTATTTCATCTTTCTACTGCCTTTATTTTTCCTTTGAGCTGCAGTCGTGCACTTTGCCCCAGACAGGGCTCTGAAACAAAAGACTAAATGAATCCTTATTTCTAGTTTCGGCTTGCAGCCACTACTTCAGGTAGATTATATTTCTGAACTTTGGGTGTGAGATACACAAACTTAAATGACACATCACAACAGATAATAGAGCAAATGCTACATTATTTTTTTTTTAATTATCATTCTGTTCTTTGAACTGCCACATCATTAAAAAAGGAAAAAAATAGTGTTAATTTAAATACAAATAATATGGTATACGGTTACTCTTTATGGTGATATTTCAAAGGATAGATGTTCTCTTTGATTTCTTCGTTAGATTTCTGTATCAGTGCACTAAAGTTTGAAGAGTGATGCCTGAATTCACGTTTTTCTTGTTTTTATTTTTATTCATGTCTCACAATATGAATGAAAGGATATATACAAAGGAGATTTTCTGCCCTATCACACTGTGTAATTTGTACTGGACTGAAAATTGAACTGAATCCTCCAGGCATGAAGTAAGAACAAACAGCTTATTCCCTTCTGCTCCTCTAAACCACATGAACTTCAGTATTAATGAAACTTTCATGAATCGCACATAACATATACTGCTCCTTTGTGCTGGAAAATGCCAGGCTTGCTGCTGCACAGCCAGGATAATAGGAAGCAGAGTCATAAAACAGTAATTAATACACTTCTGAACTAAGCTATTTTATTGTGTAGATGCTAATTAAGAGTGATAGATACCAGTGATTGAGTGGCACATAACACATTTGGTCAGCATAAGTGAAAGGTCAGTTATCATTTTGACTACTTCAAGTGAAAATGTTTTCTCTTATGTCAGTGATTTCAGAAACCACAAACATCAAAGTGAAATGCTTTGTGCATTCTCTTTCTAGAATGTAGATTTTCAGTGACATGACAGGAGAGAAGTAATAGAAAACATTTTATTTGCTATGGGGTTTCTGACAAAACAATCAGGGAAAAATTAAAAGAATATGTATATATTAACTGTTAGAGTACCTTCACTTTAGGGTTGTTCTCTGAGACACTGTAGGAGGGGACGACTCTCTGAACGGCGCAGCCTCTTCTGCCTGAAAATGATTCAATCAGATGGGACACTTCAAAGTTCTGTTCTGAAAAATCTCATCCAATTGATCAAAACATTCCTTAATGTTTTTAGAGTATTTCTAAGATATTAATTTTCAGGAGAGTGGGAAAGGGTAGTCTTAACTCCCGAACTGGGGATGAATTCAGACATACGGCTTTGTCCGTAAGGAGGCAAGTCAGACAAGGAACTCGCTCTGGCAGTAGGAATGTGAGACATCTCACAGATGCTTGCACCAGTGCTACATGTTTAACTTCACTTGTCATCTCTGTGTTCTTCATAGCTTAGACCTTCTAGTTTTCTTTAATACTATACAACATGATTAAAGTTGATGGAAAAAAATCCTGTCCTGAGGCTCTTAAGACCCTTAGATACTTGAAAGGGTACATGCCTAGGCAAAGACCCTTTTAAGAGAATGACTTTTTTCAAAGAAGTCAACATGACTTGTAAAATTTTGCATTATTAAAAGATGATTTGGTATTTTGATCTCATATGTTATGTAATTCCTCCTTAGGGATGAGCTCCTGCAGTTAAAATAGAAGAGGACAGGGATGAAAAGGAAGGAACCAAAAAGATCTTTAATTCAGTTTGATGATGGTTTCTGGCAGTATCCAAAACAGAGGACTTTGAGCTAGGGACAGTGTAACAATTGATTATTTAAAAAATACTTCCTTAAATCAACTATTACATGCTGTTATACCTCTTACACATCCTGTGGCACTATGAGAAAAGAATGATACTTGATAATGTAGCAACAAAGACACAGGGTGGAAAATATCAGTTCATGGCTTTAGGTGACTAGTAGAGGGCTTTAAAGAACACCATTTCCTTGCTCAGGATGTCACTACCTGGCTGTATTTATTTTAAAGCCTCTGTGTTTGAGTGAATGGTTTTAGCATGCTTTAAGATGGACAACTGAGCCAAAATGGGTAAAGATGATCTCTACAGCAAAAGAAGAGAAAGAAATAATAGAGAAAGCAAGAACAGTAACAAAGTCGAAGGTCTTATGCAGTAGTCAAAGAGGGACCAGAAAAAATCTGCACAAGTCAGAGAGTAGGCTGCTAAGTGAAAAGGGACAACTGATTCGGCTTCAGATCTGTGCTGGCATAACAGCTGTCTGAACCCGTTTCTGAAGAAGTCGCTTGACCTTACTAAAAATGAGGAATAAAAAAGAATGACTAATGCTTTTCCAGGCTTTCAGTTCTTGAAAGATGCTAGTAACTGGGCAGGAAAGCAGCACGCAAGGCAGTCCATGGCCTTGCGAGGAGGCAAGGCATTGCTCCCACAGCTCACTGGTATGCTTTGGATGAGAAACAGTGATATGATTATGGCTTGTGTACACAACAGCGAAGATTGTAACTAGCAGCTTATGTTTTAGCATAATGCTAACTTACTTGGGCAGCTCTGGGCACACTCCTCAGAAGCCACTAATGACGTTGTAGTTGTGTAACTTGAACAGTCTCTGTTCTTGCTCAGGCTGCCAAGAATACTGCAACCCAAAAAGCCTCTTATGCAACTGCAAGTGAGAAACTTGGGCCACTGCAGACAGTCTCATCCTGACAATTGGATTTTTGTCCAGTCTGGCTTTTCAGCTCATTTTTTATGTTAACAGCCCCATGGTTTTTCTATATAGGTTTCTTCAGTGTAACAAGATCATAAATTCTGCCAGGAAACCAGGCACAGTGTACTACAGTATAACTACTTCTCTAATCCAGCTTTCGTTTATCTATTCCTTTCCCTGTAATTAGGCTGCTGACAGTTTTCCAGAAGGTCTGAGATGTACCACAAAATCGTGATGAAGCTAGGTGTGCTTTGGAGAAAAGAAGCTTTTCTGTGCAGTTTGTCTGGTCCTGTAACAGGAGCAGCCCTTGGCTGGAAGAAACCTCCTGTGTTCTAGATTCAGCCCTGAACAATCATGGGTGTCACATTGTCGTTTTAATAATTAGATCAAGTTCTTTTAAAATACATTTCAGTTTTGTTTTGTTTTGTTTTGCTTTTTAACCCTTCTATTCTTGTGTAAAGACTGTTCAGAAAAGTGCTTGTTATAAACCAGCTTCTGTCCTCAGTTTATGCCTGGCCAAAGCTGATGAGAGACCAGACAAATTGCATCATGAATTGTTTATTCTTGTTTGTGGTACATCCTGCCATTTACGTTAGTGTCATCTTAGTAAACTTCAGTCACTGAAATTCTTGACGTTAAAAGACTAAGAAGTATACGTGTGACATGGAATTAGTGTGGAAGGGAGCTTCTCCGTATTCAAGAGACACTCTAAGTGTTTTTCTTTTTTTTTTTTTTCTTTTTTTTTATGGGTGCTGATTTTGTCCATTTTCAGTATTTTAATAACCCTTCTCTTTTTTTGAGCTGACTCTCTTACCACTAAAAGAAGGTACATGATACCTTACTTGCAGGCTAGATAAACATATCATGCCTTAACTGATGGTCTTACATTTGATTTGGAATACAAGAAATCTTTTCAGTAGTTGAAACGTTATAGATTTTTCTCAATGAGTAATGAAAAATGAGACTCTGACTCAAGAAGATAATGGAAGATTTTGCTCAAAGGGGATTTATTGAAATGCACAGAGGTTATTTATCAGTGACATCCATGAAGCGTAGTCTGGGGACCAATTTTTAAAATATTTTTTGTTTGTGACAAAGAGAAGAGTGCAACCACATATTTGGAAAATAAAGACCAGAATTTCTGCATAACATGGCTGGCCACAGCATATTTAAATAGAAGTAACTGGAGAAAAAAATGAAGAAGTGGAGAGTTTGAGGAAGATGCTGAGCTCCAGAATCAGGCTCCTTGCTTTCTCTGTTCCTTGCTTTTGAATCCCTTCTTGAAAATGCTTCCAGAAAGACTGAAGATGTAGAATCAGCCTCTCCTGTTGTTGTTTTTTGTTTGTTTGTTTGTTTTTCCTGCAAGCATTGTAACAACTAATCTAGGGTTAAGTGCTACCACGCTGGTCTCCAAGTAGATGGGGTCCCAGTTGCTCTGAAATTTTTCTAAAGTGAGAGCTGTGATTGTTTTTTAAGAAACATTTCACTGTGCTTTGCCTACACTCCGGACTTGTGGTGAGAGTAGGAGACAGTCAGAGAGCTCTTGAAGCACAGGCAGCTCTGCTAATGACAATATGGAGAACTTCATGTGGCTGAGGAACTTTCAGGTGGAAGCCAGAGCTGTTTTCAGGGTTAATGGCTGCAAAGCAAGGGTAATGTTTTGAATTCAGGCACCTAAGGACAAACTAAATTCCATTTTAGATGCCTAAAACTTTTGTTGGACCTGGACCAAATGCTCTATTTTTATGTTTGGAGAAATTCTGTGCAGCCTTAAAGCGCTTCTGAACTTGACATGCAAATGCTTACTTCATCAGAATGAAAAAATAATAATCTTATGCATAAAGAAGTGTTAAAAGATGTTCAGATTGAGATTTAACCCTACAAAATCAAGGAAGTCCTGAGGTAGGATTATTCTATTAATCTTTCTGTCCTCCTCCACCAAATCAAACTCCCTTTGTCCTAATGTTGTTTGTTCTAGCAAATGTGGTTGTCTGTGTGCCTGTCACTGGGATAGCATTTATTATCCCCATGTGGAACAGTTTATTATAATGTAACTGATGAAAAAAAACAGCGTCTTTGGGATCTTTCTTGGCCCACCAGAGCCTGATTTGTTAACCTTCTGAGCCTGCTGTGAATCTGGCCTGATGCTCGGTAACGAATATAGGCTTGGAGGCTGTGGGTGGCTGTAGTTCTGCCACTCACTGCAATCTTTTATTTTGCTTTTCTGGAACACATATTATTTTAGTTGGGGTATTTTTGGACGGTTGTATTTTTTTTAATGTACTACAATACTGTAAAAACACCTACAACCTTGGTTGATGCTCTCAGCATCCCAAAATAGTATTATAAATAGACACTGTAATACTGTACTTATTTTCCTATTATTTACCTAACAAGCCACCCGTGGTGTGTAAATTCCATCAAACAATGTCTGCGTTGTGAAAAAGAATAACCACTGGTGTCTGTTTTAAAAGTTATTCCATTTGCTTCGTGGGACTATATATACATTTAGGAACAGCCAACCAAATTAGGATATGATGAAGTAATGCTTTTTTAGTGCTGCTTTGCTTCCTTTTTCACACTACTCTTTCTCTCTGAATTAAAAGTTTATGGAAAGATGAAGGGCTTTGTCCTGAGCAGGAATTCAGCCCTACTGAACCCTGATCACTTCTGCTCAGTGTTTTGTTGTTGAGAAGGGAACTTTTCCATGTGGGGCAGAGGAAGGATGATAAATCATAATTAAATTAACACCTTTCACTCTGTCACACATTTGAGTGCCCTCTGGATGTTTGATGTACAAGTTGGTATTATGAAGACAATTCCCCAAAAATAGAAATATCTTTCTCCTTCCATGTGTACCAACAGGTGGGCATCTGAGCAACTGTTACTTAAACAGATAATAAGTATTTTAACTTACGGCCTGTGACTTTCAAAATGAAGCGTGTGGAGCCAGCTGATGTTTCTAATTTCATATCCATTGTAATATTTTAACTTCAGAAACTTTTTTTTCATATGAGTATCAACTGTGTGCCTGTGTTGCTTTTTATGAGGGCTGCTCTGAAAGTAATGCCTTCTGCTTTATGATGTTGGTCCATAATGTCAGAGGCAGATGTTGTTGGTATGGCAGTAGAGGCTGAAACTTCCCACCAATATTCCATTACATTTCATTGCTGTGTGACAGATGGCAGCAGAGGGGCAGTCTGACAGAATGGCATCTGACAGGGGAGTACATATGAAGCAAAGGTGTGTCATTGAATTCCAGCATGCAGAAAAAATTGCTGACATTCATCCATGTTTGCTGAACATTAATGGAGACTGAAGAATGTACGTGAGCACAGTGAGGCAGTGGTGGTGTGTTTCAGCCGTGATGACAACGACAGTGGTTCACTTCCACTAGGGCAGATTTTTATGAACATGGCATGCAGGCTCTTGTTCACCGCTGGTAAAAATGCACAGCTAATGGTGATGACTATGCTGAAAATTAGTGTTCTGTAGCTGAGAATTTGTTCTGTCAAATAGTGTTATTGTGCTTTTTGTGGCTGTTATAGTTTCCATGGGAATAAATAAAAGGCATCACTTTTGAAGCAATTTATGTAGTAGATTCAGAAGAACTAAATATAATAGTCAGATTTCCAGGAACTCATAAAAACTCCTTTTGTGCAGAAGAAGCATTTTGAATGTGTCTAAAGGCACAAATGTTTTACTTGTGGTTTTTTGTATAATGAGAACTGTTACTACTCTGGACACAGCTGCTAGGTCTCTGCATGGTAACACTGCAGTATAGATCTCCAGTGATAAGTATGTCCCATGCTTTTTAGGCAGAAGTAACGGATCACTTGCATGGCAAACTTAGAGATAGGATCTACAGAAATGTGCAGTTTTCAGTGGAGAAAATTCCCTGCTGATCTTCTTAAGAATTTAACTGGATCAGTAGAAGAAATAGTTTAATTTGCAAATGGTTCAAATCATTTCAGTGGCATTTTAAAATGGAGTGTGCATTCCCTGCCCTCTTAGCAGAGCACGCCAGGAGGCGGATAATTTTAAAATACATTTAAAAACATGTTTCACGAGTGCTCCTCACTTGAGCAACAGAGAGTACATGTTCAAAAATGATTCCTTGCTGAAAGCAAAAGAAACCTGAGTCCCACCTTTTGTATTGCCTCAGACAGGCTTATGCACAGTAGCCAGATTTGCTGGAGCAATGTGTATTTACAAATACAGAAAAAGAAATACGAAAACTCAGTTTAATGCTGAGTAGCTTATGCAAGTCTCTTACTGCCATTAGGTTAATGCAATCAAAATGACTGTCCTAACATAATAGGTAGTAGACTCGGAGTGATTATATACATTTTCAAATTTGTGTTTGTGTTTATCTTTCAGTTAGTGGTTTAGGCTGCGAAATTTTGGCCCTGGGGTTAAACCCAAAGGTTTTCAAATGAAGAAATCTATGGCTAAAATATGTTTGGTGGGAGGGAATAATATAATTACACATAGCTTTTTGATAAACAGCCTAAATTACTCTTCAAAGGACAGATGTGGCTTTAATAATCTGAACCATTTGCATTTTCAGATTAAACTCTGCTTGATTGCATTGTACTTGATATGTATACTTAAATCTATATGTTAGACGTTATACTTTGATATAGAGCATATTGTTTGACTTTGTTCTTACGATCTGACAAGCTTCATTATATAATAAACTAGTTTAAATAAATCTTAGAGACATAAAAGTGTTCTTGACAGTAAGAAAAAAAATTAAAGCACACAAATGATATATCAGTTAGATGTTCCAGAGAGAGTCAAAGCTTTTTTCATTCAGATCTTTGAACATGTGTTTTGAATAAAGCTGTAAGGCATTTTCCAGTAACCAGTGTTGTATTACAAAAATGAGTAAAGTAAAACAAAAGGAAAACATGTTTCAACATTTTATTCAGTATTGTCACACATTGTTGCACATTTCCAGCTGGAAGTAAATGTGACATTTGTAATGCTAATTTTTCAAACCTAACCTTTTATAATATATAAAATATTACTTGGGATGGTGTGCCCTTGTGAAAAGAGCAGGAGTAATGAAGTACTCGATCAGGGTTCAATTGGATTCCTAATGGCTTGAGTGCAATTATACTGCCAGTTTGTTGCAATCAATCAAAGCCATTTCTGAATTGTTCTCTTAAACTGTATCTAGTGGTAACTGCTGATAAGCAGGTTACAGAGCTCTTGACCTGATACAGTGACAGTGTGTGCCTCTTATAAAAAAACACCAAATGCTGTTAGTGCCACTCTGCTTGTCCTGTGGGAGTAAAAGAAGTAGAGATTTGTTAATACAGAATTACGCTGTAGCCTTGTCCCATGTTATGTGTGATACATAAACCTGAAAATAAGGATGATGCAGGAGGACATAGGAAAAATGCTGTACATAATGTTGTTGCACATGTGACAAACTGACAGTGTCCCTCTGCTCAGGCAGGGGAGGAGGAGGAGGAGCAGAAGGAAAGAGACACATGCAAGCAATTTGGATATTAAAAAATCCCAAATTAAAAAAGAAAAGAAATGAAAAAATCTTATAATTAAGCAATAATGGAATTTATAGAAAGATGGATATAATTTGTTTTGGTTTTATTTGTCCAAGGCCATAACATATTAGCCTAGAAATTTAACTCAAAACATCCCACATGCAGTGTCACTAATGGGACATTTATGCTAAAGGGACTTGTTCCCTCTACTTCAGACTGGAAAAATGTAGTGTAGTATTTCTTTGCAAGGCATTCCTGTAAAAGTAAAAGCTAATTAAATAGTTTTTACTGTATGTGTAAAGTATTTTACAACTGAGCACCATTAATCCATGTGAGTAATGAGATAATGTGGCACCTGGAGATTAGTGCTTTGGGGGCTGGAGGGATCAGGATCAGCAGCCTCCTGTTTCCCAGGAGCGTGGGCATCTTCTCACTTGCTATTACCTAAATCATACTGCACACAGTTTTGCTGTGAGCATGGCAGTAGAAATGCATTTAGTCATCAGCAACAGTAATTCCATTCAAAGAGTAGCCACTTGCTTCTTGAGCAATGCCTTTGCTAAACATGTATCTTTTGCTGTAATGCAAAATCAGTAAGGATTGAGTCTGTATCTGTACCTCCTAAACACCTACCAATTATCCCCATATAATTTTGGTGCTTAAGATGTTGATTTGATTTCTTTAACATTTAATCCTCATATCTATTTCAAATTCCTGACTTGGCAGGTGTATATAAGTTGTTGGGGGTTTTTTTTGTTGGTTTTTTGTTTTGTTTTGTTTTTTTGAGACTGAAGCAAGTACATTTTCATTGCATAACCAAAAAAAAAAAAAAAAGAAAAAACATATAGAAAAGGAAAGTAGAAAGAAGTTTAAAGTAAAATTTGGTTAAGGACGAAACATATTTCCAGATGGTCTCTCTTACATTGTACTGCTTTATATACAGGGCCATCTGCAACTCTTTAGTTAATTTCCACTGGTCTAATTCTGTACTTGCATGTATGTATCTAGAATAGATTTGACCAAAATACGAGGCTTTTATGTACTCTTTGTGGGATATTTTCAGAGTAATAAATAGCAGAGCTTGGCTGCTCTGCCCTTTGTATAGATAGAGAATGCCAAAGGGTAGGAAATGGCCTGCTCTCCTCTTAGCAAGTCTTTGGAGGCTCCTCAGCTCAGAGGAGCACTACAGGCAGACTTAGATGCATATGGATGCAGTGGGAAGCTCTGTATGCTCTTTTTAGCATTTCCACAGTATTTCTTCGATACAGTTTTAATATTGCTGCTTTAGAACCCGTTCATTTGCTGCATTTAATAATACCTCTGATTTTTCTTTTCCCAAAGGTAGTCATTTACAGCTTTCAGGATAATGGTGGGAAATTTTTGTTCAGATAATTGGTGAAATGTCAACAGTATTGTCTTTAGATTAGAGATGTTAGTTTTCAAAAGACTTGGAACTGCAGAGTGGGTTCTGATTGTATTTGTTTTAAATTGATCATGTTAGGAAAAAAAAAAAAAAAAAAAGGAGAAAATCTCTTAGAGGAAAAACCTGAAAACAGCAACTTGTCTGAAGTGTTTTTTACTCTTTTTTTATTTCAGAATGTCTCCTGCCCATCTTAAATAACTTAAATAGATGGTGAGGTGCAAAACAATTAAGAAATATATCAAAGTAATCCGAAGTAATCAGTTGCACTTCAAGTATACATTGTTTCATGTCAATATATTTGAAATATTTCCGTGCTTAAGATACGTAGAGCAGTGTTACTTCTGAAATCTTACATATTCATATTCTAATGTCTAAATTCTATTCTTTACAGATTTACTTCACTATTTTTTTAAGTGGTTTATGTTCTTAAATTAAAGTTGTAAGATTCTTTTTTTCTGAGCTTTAGACATGCGAAGAAATAGGAGATACCATTTCTCTTTGTCTCTGGCTCCATTTTTCTTCTTACTCTGAGACTAACATTTAGAAGAACAATAACATTACAGTTGTCTGTGTCTCCTTGTAGATCTTTCATAACGGGTGTTTTCAGACAATGAAAACCACAGAGCATATGGATCAAAAACAGTGTGATTCAGGTGATGAAAGCGATTATTTCTTGGTGCCTGTCTTGATTTTTCTTTGAGTTTGTGCTGAAAGGTTGAGGTTGAAGGCAGATGATAATTTTCCAAGTTCTTGGGAGGGCTTAACTATCCTCATGTTCTCTGGAAAGTTTGTTGAGTCTGTTTTCATACCAGTTTCAGATTGAGATTTTCGCCTTTGTTGCTAGGAATTGCTGCAAAACCCAACCTGTTCTTTACATGAAAGCAATGAATTTCAAGTGTTGCTCTGGTTTGGTCACTTGAAATGGCACGATTTTCCTAATTATCTAAGTCTGACACTATCTTATATCAGATATTTCTCTTATAAGCTGGTGTTTATTAACTATATTTCAGTTGACAATTAACACTACTTGTCAGAAATCCCAGTGTCTGTGTCCAGAAAGCAGTTCTGAGGTGCCTGTGGGCCCCAGGTAAATGCTGTCCGTGGAACATATCTATTCCAATGGTTGGGCCACCCCAACATTCCCAAGTTACTCGACAAAGAGCAAGACCATCTAGGACATTTTTCTGGCTGCAAGAAGAGAGCAAGTGTTGGAGTTTGTGTTCCAGCTGTGTAAATTAAGTGTGGGTATCTGCTTGGATAGTTGTTTATATGATCTTCCTCGGTGTAATGTGTGGGCACCTATATGACGCAAAGCAAAGAGGCAGGGCACTCGTGCAGCCCTGGGGCAGTGATGTTGCTGTTGGCTGCTGCTGAATTGATTTTAGCAGGAAGTCAGTGGTCATGCCAACATGTTTCTCTTTTTCGTCTTCACTGTCGTGTTCTTCGTATTTTTTTCTCCTTACCTCTCAAAGGACATAAATAAACATCTGAGTTGGCTGCAGCCCTGTAACAACTTTCCCTGAAAGTGACTGGCAAAATAAATGGTGAAATGATACTCTTTAGAATTATTCGTCTCAGATGGACTGCTAAAAATTCACCAACATGTAATAATAGATACTGAAAATAGAAGGGTAAACTTCATTTCCAAATGAAAAATTCACTCTCATTCTTTCCGAGTTTTGTCTAGTCAATTGTCTTAAAGTCATCAGTGTGTTGAGAGTCTCTGACCACCAGTTGAATGTAACTTTCAATCTCTTGCAGGACCTCTTAATATTTTATTTCAGTCAGGATTTCATAGTTTTGGCTAGCAGGACATTGAATCTAATGTGCACATCTTTCTATGATTAATGACGCTGTAAATCTCTGTGAGTGTGAAGTGCACAGCACACAGCTCTGGCCAGTGACGAAATTTTATAGGGAAGCAAAACCCCTAAGAAGGCACCATCCTGCTGGTGGGATGGGATATGTAAAGAGCTAGGTTGTGGATATGGATTTATATCATTTTACCTTTTAAGAAAATAACTGTATTTAATTTTACTGTAGTTTATTTTCCAGAAATTTCCATTTTCTTCAGGAAACTATTTTCTGTCTGCTTAGCTGTGGAAACATAGAAGTGAGTCGTTGATTTTCAGATTCTTAGCGTACCTGTCCCGTACATGTTTAAAACACATCTATTATTCAGTTGAAAAATACGTAAGTAATAAACTTGCACAGCATTTATACTGTAAAGTGGATGATAAAAAGCAGTGTTTTGTAGGTTCATTGCATTCCTTGGCACCCAAAAATTCACTTACTAAATCCTCAAATGAGCCTAAGAGTAGTCGTGACAACTGGCAGTACTAACACAGTGACCTGCAGAAGATGAATTACTAAATGATTCTAGCTCCCACAGTTGTGATCACAGTCTGAGTAGGGACTATAGACATATGTAATTGGGCTTAGAGAATAACTGACAACTGAAAGTCATGAATGCCAGACGACAAGAAAAACGTGATGAGATTCCAGCATCTCTCGGATAAGTAGGAGATCTGTTTCTGCAGGACTGTTACTTTATTGAAAAGCATAAGTTCACATTGAAAGTATATATTTAAAAGACATGAAAATTAATAC
>NW_024884253.1:13993173-14035286 GCF_019232065.1 Centrocercus urophasianus
AGAAGAAATTGAAATAGTGAAATCTTGGTGCGAAGCCAGCAGACATCTAGCTAGCTGCTAGACTGGTAAAAAAGCAGCTTTCTGCTGTCAGGATCAGCATTACTCCAACAGTTGCAGCAGTTCTCAAGCCTCTGGATTTGTTTGCAATGAGAGATTTGTTGTGGATTTTTAACAAGGCTCCTGTGTGTGTGCCGTGCTTAGTAAATATTGGCCTTCAGGGTATTTTTCAGTCACGCTGAATGGACTGTTGGTTTCCCCAAACTGCCAAGTGCAGAAAATCCATTTCACTGATTTTTTTTTTGCTATAGAAATCGCATCACAACTTGCGTGCTACGAAAGAAGAATAAAATCGCTAGGAAGATTGTGTCTGAGGAACTGGGGGGCAGGCTGGAGAAGGGACACACCAGTAACGATGTGCTGCCAAAGTTCCTAAGTGAGCAACAGAGCGAGTGCTGAATTTCAGTTAGGAAAAATTACAAAACATGCTTTTTATTTTAGTGGTGGTACTATCAGTATGAAAACATGACGAATCACTTAAAAATTGTACCACTTAGCAGGAGGTGGTAGCAGAAAAAAAATATCCAAATTGTTAGATCTTAGGGACAATGAAATTAGTAATCATCCGAGAGAAAATGAAAACTAAGTACCATATATCTGAAGTCTGTACATAATGTAATGTGTGACTAGAACAACAATGGAAAAGAAATTGGCGTTGTGAAGCATTTCAGTGGCTTCCTATTATACGGTTTAATGTTTTGATAGCAGGTAGAGTTCAATATTGAAATATTTCTAGTGCCTCTGTGAACTATTGCAGGTTTCTGTGCATGCTTTTTCTGAGCTAATTTTAAATGAATATGAGCCAGTGGGATGATGTGTTTTCATTTGAGCATAGTTTATAAAAGCAGAAAGCTTCCTGAGATAATGTGGGTATGCTAAAAGCAGAACTACACTGATACATTCAAACGTTACCATACTCAAGTGATTTTTTCCAGTGACTGTAGTGAGGCTGCTCTGAAGGGGGGTATCAGTCGTAGTGAAATACAGCACTGTTTTTGATCTCTTTTCTATCCTAAAGAATGATAGTGTATGAGAATGATTTTTTTGTAGTCATCATTTTAAGTGATGGTGGAGCTATGAACAGAACCATAGCTTATCGAATATTCACACACTGTATGTATGCTTTCATTACACATTTATAGAGGACCTATTGTTTTGTTTTCTGCTGGAGGCTACTCATGTAAAAGAATAGTCTAGAACAGACTTACTGCATGTGTTGTCCATTTGCCTGTCAGCAGTAGTTTTGACAGAAAAAACAGGGAGTTTGAGTGACTGCTGGTCTGTCTTAAGGTATGGTAATGAGGCTAATTAGGAGAGATGAGAGCTGAACTGGATATGTGAAGGCAATTATCCGTGAAACTTTTGTCATACTTTATCAGATCTCTCTTTCTTTTTTTGGCATTTGCCAGTGACACGTAGAATGGAAATATTTGAAATGATACGTATTCTAGAAAGTGAAGCAAAGAATGAAGGCGGAGGGAAAATTAAATGAGAACATCTCATTGTTAAACTGTACAACTTAAGAAGGATATTGTGGGTATCAAGAAAGAATCTCGTCTGTGTTATCCTTGTCACTTACATTTACATGAATTAAAATCGATTACTTTCTGTAATAATGAACATACACAGAGACCTACATCTCCCCTGTTAGCTGTACATTGTTTTGTGTGCTCCTTTTGTGTTATGAGTAGCTGCAGCAAGTATGTTATTAAACATATTTAAAAGAAAAGCATGCAAAGACCATGGAAAGATAGGGAAAAGTAATTTAGTTCAGTATTAACAAAAAAGCTGGAAATGACTCATTTTCAGGAGGCCAATGCAACTTACTTTCAGACTGCTTCATATACCAATGCCACACAAACTATTAGAAAAGAAGCACTAAACAGAGCAAATGAAAAACAGGTGTCACAGGTCTTGATGAATCAATGCACGTAATCCTCAAAGAAAGACGGTGACAAATGAAACTTGTACATTAATGAGACCATAACCAGGCTCAATTATTAGGCCATTTTGAAGAGCTGTAGGAACTTCACACATTCCTTTAAGTTAGAAGGGAAAAAAACATGATGAACTGAGCTCTCTACACACTCCTGCTTCTAGTACTAAGTCAAAAAGACAGTTTTCCTCTAATCCACTTTAAAGGTAATGTAATGTTAAAAAACTTAGCTATATAAGACACACTCAGTCACTTTTTAAAAGAAAAGAATCTATTTCATACTTTGATCATTCTGATGAACTTACACATTTTGTGTGTCTACCAAGTGTGCTTATGAAATTAGATTATATACTGCTAGCCATATTCATCTTAGTGCCATGTAATTCTGAACTTGCTGGAAATGCAGCAAGCAAAATAGAGAATGGATGTGTAACAAAGATCAACTCATTGCCCAAAGAGTTTTCCATTAAGCACCAGTTCTTTTTTCTCAGATTTTGTTTTGTAGTTCTTAAGAACTTGGAATCTTTTGATATGATTTACTACTAGCAACAAGACAACTCATATCCAGAAGGCCAGTGCTAAATACATGAGATCCCCAATGCAAATCTTGAATCTGACATGAAGGTCTGAGTTCTGTGGTGGGTCTTTAATTGCATTTGCTTTTGGTGATAGCATGGAAAGACAGATAGACCTGCTTCCCACCTGTTCCTGTAAGACCTTGTACTGTAGAATAATACCCATCTGACTACAGCCATCCTCTTCATGTTCTGTTTGTCCCTTCCATTCTTCATTCACACCAGTACAGACACAAGGATGCTCTCTTCCTTAGACGCTACAAAGATGGGAAAAGTTTTTTGCAGATAATGGTCCACAGACATTGGCTTCTTAAATAACTATTACTGATCTTCAGCAAAAAAGCTACTCTTGCCTCCATGGAAGAGTTTAGAGAGCTCCTCTTTCCATGGCCTTTTACATAATGTAGAAGCAGATGAAAAACCACGACCCCAAAAAATAAAAAAAAAATCTGCCTTGGCAGTTTTCTGCAGAACAAAAATAGAGAAAATGGCCATAAAAGTATACCTTCAGTCATCAGCAAAAGCAGTGCCATGAGGACAGAGGACTTTCTCCCAGATAGGATCCTCTTTGAGTTCCTCACTACACATTCGATATTCATAGATATAAGATCTGGAGTATACCTAAATGAAAGAGGGAAAATCAAAACCTGTATTTTCATTGTTTATATTTTCCTATCAGCTTGTCTAAACAGAAACTCAGACTGCATTCCTGGTCCCTTCAGCTCCTCTTTTCCTTTATATTATCTTGTATGTATTGTATATTATATATACAATACATAATATATATATATAATATATACAATATATAATATTGTATATTATCTTATGCATGTCTGCTCATTGGTATAAATTTATGAATATAACAAATGTGCCAGTCTTCAAGTACCTCTTGGAAGAGGTCTCAAAATCTTCCCTTTCAATACTGCAGCTAAATATTGAAAAGCAGTTACGTATCTAGTTGTAGAAAGTTACCATTTTTTAGTGTGTCTGGATGTCTTTACCTTATTTTTCTAGCCAGTTGACAGTGGTGGTATATAAACACCTGAGTCACTTTATTATAGTAACACAACATTGCAACAGGTTACTTACTCATAATGAGTAGGATACTAATGAAGTGTCGTTTCCTAGCCTTATTTGGTTTATGTTGCAACCTTAATGATATTTCAATTTTGGAATAAACTCCCAAAGTGGCGTACAGGGATTTGGCCACACGACTTGCATTAACATTAATCAAAATCATGTGTCTAAATTTCCACCACGCTAAAAATGTACCTTTTGATTGTGGATTGGAATTGCGTGTTTAGTGGGTGCATATGCAAAAGATCACTTCACCAGCTGCTTCCTTTTGTTCTCAGTCACGTTTGTGCTCTTCATACCTGAAATAAAAGATGGCAGGGGATACTGAAGCCCTCTGTTCACAGGCTGCATTGCCGAGGACAGTAGCAATTCATGTTTCCTCTCCTTAATCCACACAAGCCCAGCAACTCCTTTTGCTGATAGACTGGTACTGCAGCTGTAATGGAGGGGGACACTCACATTACTGGTGTGCCAGCTACCTCTGTGCAGCCACTAGATCTTGAAAATGAGGATGAAAACCTGTTTGATGTAAGGTAAAGCTGTCTTTCCATCATGGTGCTCTGTGTGTCTTTGTATCAGCAGTTGGTAGAGTTTTGCGTTCTTGCACATTCTGTTTTTTTTCTGGTTGCAAGCAGCGTCAAATATTATCGTAATCGAGGGAAACCACTCCAGCAGTTCTTACAGCCACAGTGGAAGCAGGGCTCAGCCTAAAGCTCGAAGGTCATTCTGACTAATGAAGTAGGCTCCAGGGGTTTGTCTTATTTTGATGTGTTAGGCCATGGATTGAAAAATTTTGGTGGTTTTGTGTGTGTGTGTTGGTGGCTGGTGGTCACTGATACAGACATGACTCTGTTGTGGCTTTAATCCCAGAATATCTCCCAGAACTGAAGTCAAGTTGTTTCTTCAGACCCTTTTAGTACATGAAAGAAGTTTCATCATTCCAAAATCAAAAAAGAAGCTGTGTATATTATTCCGGTATCGTACCAAACTCATAAAGGTTTGTTTCTGTTTGAGACTCGGGCCATTGAAGCTCATCTGCATAGATAGATCCTGGACGCAAGCTGTGTTTTTCCAGCTATGTCTTCTGCTGGCTTCACTGGAGCACCTAAAGGAAACAGAAATCCTAAAAAATAACATTACTTGTATAGGCTAATCCATGCTTTTGCAATAGAAAGAAGCTCCAGGAGGAAAAAAATGAAAAAAACCCTGAAGTTTCCATGAATATCCTATCTGAGAATGATGGGTGCTGACTGACTGAAAAACAGGAAAAGAAGTTACATTTGCTGGATTTCAAAGCAATTACCTCATAAAATAAATAATAACTTTCCATATCGCTGTGCCATTAATCCATATATGTAAAGCAAATTAATGAATAAGGAGTTTCATATCCTTCAGAGTTTGCAGTGATTCCACCACGTAAAGACAAACACCTTCTATCTGTAGCGATGACTCACTGATTTGGTTTAGCACCCAAAGAGCTGTTGAAGAAACCCGCAGTTATGTCCCTTTGGCTGACTGAGCCTCCAGCATTAAATAAAACCAGAACCCCAGGCATTCTCTTAATTTTTGTCTTAGGTCCAATCTTACAAAAGCTTATGGATGGGCTTAACTTTACACAGGTGAATAGGCTTATGAAAATAAATTAGATCTCTCCCATACTTAAAATTCAGCACTTTTTTTTTTTTTTTTTTAGGAGCAAGGCCTTCCCGTGCTGCCATAAAATTCATTTTTATTTCTACTTTATCACATTCAGATGCTTTCTTCGCTCAGTTTTCTGTTTTAAACTAAGTGTTTTTCAAATGCAGTGTTCCCACTGTGGCATTGGCAGGAAAAAGGAAAAAGACATATTTGAAACTTGCATGGCTCCAATGAAAGTGCTAGTAAAGATTACCTTAATCCTTGAATTCAACAAAAAAATGAAAATCGCTAATGATCAACCTAAGAAGTATTGTGTGATGAAGCAGTTAAAGTAGCACTTGTTTGCTGGCAATGAAAGAAAGGTTTTTATCATTTTTTAAAAATTTTCAAAAACATCTTTCAGTATACAGTCCTTTTCAGTTTGCATCTATCTGCTTCATGAGTGATCCTTTCACCCCCTTTTCAAAGCCATATGAAGCTTGCAATGCAGGATAATTAAAACAAATCTCAAGTAAACTATTTTGTGAAGATAGAAGTTTGATGGTTGAATATATAAAAAATTGTAACCAGATGTTGTGCAGAAGCCATAGTAGTTTAAAGATCATGGGCTTTTTTTTCTCATTTTTTTGTACGAAGCAAAAATATTCTAATTGAAGTTGTCAGCAGGAGTGAGACTAATATGCCTGTATTTGATTAAATAATAGTTTATTTAACATTCAGTGTGGCCCAAATTGGCTGAGTCTAAAATACAGAAACTTCTTACTTAAATTTTTTTGTACTGAAATAGAGTGAAAAGTAAACCTAGTTAATGTTAACATTTTTGCTTGATATTCCCAAGTATGCTATTATTTGTTCACTTCTGTGTCTCATTGTGCTATATACGGCACATACATTTTCTTCCTATTTTCCTATGAGCTGGTTTGCCGATGGAAGAAATGGAAGAAGAAAGATGGGCAATGAAGTCTGGAGTGTACTGGTTTATCAGAATTATTACTGAAATCTGGTCGAATCTGAGAGCATAACATGACCATCCTGCAGCATCCCCTTTTGCTACACTCTGGGCAAAGCACAGAAACTCAGGCAGACACATTAAGGGATATTTGTGCATGAAAAGGGTTATATGTTTTACAAATCGCAGAATATTGAAAAATGTGCAGTAGATTTCCTGGCAATTATTTTCACTATACAGAAAGCAGTGTTTATTGGATGAACTCAGAGAAATAGTGGCTAAGATTTGTTCAAGAGATGTTCAATGTTTCTATTAATTCACTGATTAATACAGTTGCCTGCATCAAGTTCTGACTGTCTTCCTCTCCTTTTTGTACTACCTTACTGCTTACTTGCTGTTCATAAGCAAGGGGATCCCCATCTTGCCTCCTGTGAGTAACCACTGCTGAAACCATAGGAATTCCATTCTTGCTCTTCTCTTTGTAGCTTTTTGGCCTTTTGCGTAAGAATGGGTTATGTGACTCATGAGCCACAGATTGCACTGTGTTAAAAATGAACTGTAAAGGCATGAGTTGCTTGGCTTATTGGTAGCATGTGTTGCTCTAAGTGCCAGTACTTCCTGCTTAAAGTGGAGATGGAGATTTGGCATTTTTAAAGCAGATCTAACATGAAAATAGCTATTTGCTGTTGTCAAGTGAAGCTCCCACTGGTCAGGTTTCCCATAATTTTCATTTGCTCCTTGCCATGAGAGCGTGATCCTTTTGGTGCCCTCTCAGTACCCTCTAGTGACTGCAGCTGGGTGCTACAGCGCAGCTTGCACCAGCTGTGAGGTGGGTTCTGACTGCCTGGTACCTGGCTCTGGTGGTCTGAGTATGCTGAGCTTTTGGTACTCTAAACACCCAGGCAGTAGATAGCAGACAAGGCCAGATTTGTAGTGAGATTGCAACATTCAGTAGGAAACTTGTAATTCATTCTGAGACCGTTAATCACGGAAACGTAGTAGGAGTCCCTGCCCTAGCTGTACATGTGGTCTGTACTTGTACTACAGCACTAGGGCTATGATCCTGAAATACGAAAGTATACTGACCATCTTAAGGGTACATTTCCTGTGTCTGCCCTAGCTGTGCCACACATGTGCCGGGCCTCCAGAGATAGATAATGGCAATTCCATAATAAAATCAGCCAAAAACTAACCTTAGAACAGCAAAAGAGAAGCTCAGTGCAGCTAGTTTTTGGTATTTGTTGTTGTTGTGTAAAACAAGTGTGCATCAGATCATCAGATCACTAGTTCTGTAGACTTATGCTAGTTTCTACCACCTCTTGCTGTCCTTGTGCTTCATGCTGTTGTGGTGCATTGAAGTGGGAAAGCATTTGCTCTTTGATTTAGCGTAGGAATAGCTAGCTGCAAAACACAGATTTGTTGTATGTCATAGCTAAGATGCTTAGCTTTGCACTGCACTCCAATAACTTCTGAAAGTTTTTCTCTCATTAACTCAGCTTGCTATTAATAAAGGAAAGAGGGCCTGTTATTTGTCTTCTAGGATTTTTTTTTCTCAGAGGTATAAGTCATATAACTCATCGGTAACTGTGACCTGATTTTGAAAAGATCTCTTCTTATAAAAGTACGTACATTTCACATCCGCTTACATATTTTGGCATTATTCAAAAGAGCACTATTCCCTGTGTGTCATGCCTGGATTTAAAGTCTTCTTCAGTGGGTCCAGGATACTGGTCATAGGCAGGTAGCATTGGCAGCCATCCCAAAATCTCCTCAATGGGTCCAGGGTTTGTTACCGCATTAGTCATTCAGTGTTCCCCACACCTTCCTCATCTTCCTGCTGATTTTACTATCAGGGTTTCACAGCCATGAAGTTTCCACAGCCATGTCCATTTCCATATGACTCGCCACTAAGGTGTGAAATCCTAGTCCATGACACAGAACCAAAAAATGTTTCCTATAAAATATCTGTAGGAAATAAAGCCCCCTTCTCTTTACAGTTTCTCAAAGAGAGACTTTGGCAAAGATGCTGAAGAAATGGAAGGATTTTTTTTTTCTCCTAGAGGAAGTTGTGTCATTATAAAGTGCTCTTCTTTGGTGTACATCTTTTTCCTTTTCACTTTCAAAGATTCCACTAGGCAATAAAGAAAAAGAGGGAAAACAATTTGACATTGACTGTTAAGGAAAACCTGAATTAAACTGAAAAGTGTATTCTTAAGCATGTCAAGGTTTTTGTTCTGCCAGCAAAGCAGAAATGGCTTTGAGTATAGCCTGTTAACCAGTAGCAGCTATGATTTCGTACTGCATATCTAAATGTAGAGGTTTCTTTTCATTTCAGGGTTGTGTACATGGGCCTCTTATTCCAGCTTGTTGCTTTGTTGCTCAAATGCCATTTTCCAGTTGTCTGCCGCACTCCAAACTAATAAAACTGAGTATGTGGCAGGGTGGGTGCATTTCTTCTTCAAAGTGCAGAACTTAGGATGGAAATCCCTGCTAAGTTATATTTTGCTCTCATGCTACTGTTGGCAAGTGTGTACCACTTAACAAGGCTGACTGCCCCAGCAGTAAATTCACCCCATCACTTGCAATAAGAGTAATTTCTTTGGAAGAATGAAATCCGTAGGTGGAAAGGAGTGATTATGACAATGCAGATTTTGAAGTTGGTGTCTTAAGTAATTTAAGTACCCTTTTTTCAAGGTAAGATAGAAATTAGTCTAGGGATGTTGAATTGGCTGCTGTGCAGTTACAGCATTCAGTCTGTGCTGATGTGCATGAGTACAAAAAGTACAGAAGGCTTCTAGGATTGCCAAGAAAGAAAATCTTGCATGAAAGCTATTAAGATAAATACTGTTTATTATTTGTTTTAAAAATAAATTGATTTCCTTACTGGGTGATTCTCCTTAACCAAAAAAAAAAAAAAGAAAAGACATGGGTAGGGCATTTAAATTAATGAGTAATGAGGTTAAGCTTTATTAGAAAGGGATTCAGAGTGTTCCTTTAAGTGTTCCTTTATCCTGACCACTTACAGTGACTTTCTTCTTCCTTGTATTTTTACATGCTGCTGCTTTTAGCATTTTATCAGGAAACACTTGTTTTTCTTTACCTTTTTTTTTTTCTTTCTTTTCTTTTGAATCTTGCATTATATCACAGATTTTAAAGTCTTCAGTCATTATGCTGTGGCTCTGTCTTGAATTCCATGAAATGTTTCCTATCAAATTAGGAGACCATATGCCCATGTTGGCCTAAAATTTGCAGTGCATCATGTACCAGAAATAGAAGCTGGTAAAGATTCTTCAGAGATTGTGTTCACTTGTTCCAAAGACCTGGTTTGTTTATGGAAGGGATGCTTGCAGTACATAAACACTATTTAAGGAGAAATGTCTCCAAAATATAGAACAGTTGTTCTATTCTCATCTTAATGGTATTTTTAAGGAAAACTACACAACACCCTATGTTGAGTCTTATTTACCAGTAGTCATTATGATCTCAATAGGAGAGTGGGCAGAGAATATTTTTTGCAAAATCATCTTTAGATACTTTACTCAGTTTCTACTAAACGTTTTGAAATTGCTTACTGTGGAATTTAGAGGTAAGTATCTTCATTTTTAGTAGTTGTATACTTTTACAGATTGAAATCTGTTAACATTCAGTCTGAATGCTGTTCTATTTTAATTAAAGCATTTATAGACATGAAGTTTTAGATATTTTTCATGACAAATGAATAGGAATTAAGGCTGAAGTGAATAGAAATCAATACTCCAGATAAGTCACAAGCAGACTGCGGCAGCTCACTGAAGAAAACATTGGTTGAAGAAAGAATCGGTTTACGCAGTAAGTTCAATTTCATGTAGTTCATCAGCTTCACAGAATCACTGAGGATGAAAGTAACTCTGGAGATCACCTAGGCGAAACCCACTGCTCAGAGCAGGGTGCTCAGGCCTGCATCCCTGGCTTTGACTATCTCCAGGGTTTACTAAAGAGTGGATTTATTTATTTGAAGTCTGTATACGTGGCAACCTGCTTCTGTGTTCAACCTCTCACAATCGGAAAGCTTTTTTGTTGTGTCCAAATGGGATTTCCCACATTTCATTGTATGCCTTTGATTCTTGTCCCCACTGGGAAGAGTCTGGCTCAATCTTTACTCTCCCCGTCAGATATTGATTGGTTCAAGCAGATAAGAATCATAGAATCATAGAATCCTTAGAGTTGGAAGGGACCTTTAAAGGTCATTGATTCTAACTCCCTTGCAATGAACAGGGACATGCACGGCTAGATCCCCCTGAGCCTT
Source organism: Centrocercus urophasianus (assembly GCF_019232065.1). Classification (NCBI taxonomy): domain Eukaryota; kingdom Metazoa; phylum Chordata; class Aves; order Galliformes; family Phasianidae; genus Centrocercus; species Centrocercus urophasianus. The sequence goes on from NW_024884253.1 coordinate 14,003,691, forward strand.
CTCTTTGCCCGGCTCATCAGGCCCATCTCTCTCAGCCCTTCCTTGTGATGGGACTGATGAGACTTGTAGTCACATTTGTATCCCTTCACTGGATTCTCCCCAGGATGTCTCCAGATTTCTGCTAGCACATCAGTTCTCTGATGTATTCTCCCTTTGCGAGGGAACTTTCTGGATTTTTTTTCCACATTTTTTTTCTTTTCCCAGAAGACCCTTTTACTGCCCTGTAATGCTGTAGGGTTGATCACTGCTCTGATCCATTCCTACTTCCTAAGGCTATCAAAAAGTAAGCCATCAAGTATTATTTCTGCCAACAGTGGGATCACAGGAGAGAATAAGATCATTGTGTTCGAACCAACCACTTAGACTGAGCCTCAGCCTTATTGTTTTGTTATCTGGGAGTGTTTGAAACGGATTGGATTAGATGAAAATGTCCATTATAAAAAGGCCACTGCTTTTCAATATTTACCACACCGTGGTATCTGGGATACCACAGTTTCTCCCTAAGCTTACAATAGGAAATAACTATGGTAATTGTGTGGTATGGGTTGGCAAATGTTGATTTTTCTGAATGGGAGCCATTCTAGCAACAGCACGTAATGAGATCTGCAGTAAGAGGGCAGTCTTAAGCCTACAGAACATAATAGGTGGACATTTGGATCAGCTTTGTATCCCTCCCTAGTAACAGTTTCCTCCAGGGGACTGTGTGAGACTCAAATTATAGTTACTTCAGTTCCTGAATAAGTGTGTAAGGTGTAGCTGCCCATGTGAAACATTTTCTTGTTATATTGCTTCTTTAATTAAAATTAATGGTCCTAAGGGGATTTTTTTTTTAAGTATGAGTAACAGGTAAATGAACCTCACTGGTTTTCACCAAGAAAAAGACACCTAATTGACATTTCCTCTCCGAGTCCTGAACACTTCTATTAAAACTTTAGATCCTCATTTTGTAACTTGGAAATAGAAATTGTTCTTCTAGGGTAATTTCCAGATTGGGGGTGCAAATCTGGGAGGATGTAGGTGATCAAAAGTCAGTGGGACTGAGGCTTCTAAGATACTTAATGGCTTTTGAAATTTTTACCCCTAAGGAGCCTTTCCCCTGCTGATTTTGGCAGCTCTCAGCCAAAATCTACAAATGAGAGTTCCTCCTCTCAGCTGCTGGCTTTCTGAGCCATTTTCTATATAAATAGAGATCACGTGGACTTTAATAAGGTCAGGGAATGTTTTTTAAATGTCTGTGATTTTTTTTCCCCTCAAACCTTAATTTTGCCCATCTGATTTCTATGGAAGTGGGAACAGATGCCAGAAACTGAGAACTCCAGCAGCTTTGTGCTCATTCGTACAGCAGAGCACTTGCGGGATTGGGACCCTCAATTACTATCATATGTAGAGTTACATATTGGCTCTTAGCTGAGATCTGCAAATGCTGTCTGGTTCTTCTACCATGTCAAAGTCGGGGGGTGTTTAAGGAAATATGGACGTATCTTTGCTCCACTTTTATCTGTTTGTTTGATGAGTGAGATTACTTCATGAAAGCAGGGATACTTGGGGTGCCTTCTTAAACATAAATCCTCCAGTATCGGTGCCTAAACTTAAGCACCTAATTCCGTGTTTAGGCACCTTCACAACTGGCTCTTTATCTCAGAAAGTGAGTCTGTTTGTAACAAAGTCTAACTATTGATTTAGATTCCCTATTGGAGACAGCAGGGCTTGGATATTTTCGCCTTGTGCCAAGAAATGAAACAGTCAGAAGCGTTTCCAGTTTTCTCGATGTCTCTTTCAGCGTGCTTAGGGCTGTTATGAGAACACTGTTTCTGTGCAGTTACTGACGAGAAGAAGAGCAGTCTAATTTTGAATGTGTTTCAGTGTTTGTAATGTAGAAAATTCAAGAGGCTTTTTGTAGGTTTGTTCGCTAACAGCAGCGCAGCTCCTTGGGAAGCACACACCATGCCGAGAGCAGCAGCGGTCTGTGGAAGTGGGTGCTGGTTTTTCAGGCAGACACTCAGAGTCTGCTGCACGAGACTGTTTCTGCAAGTGCTAGTGGAGGAAAGTTTGTGTTGTTTACAGACAGGGATCACAGTTCCCAAACCAGACTCCCTCTGTCCAGCCTACTCACACTATTCCATCTACCTCAGCTATTTCTTTTTTGTAAGGAATGCTGTTATTCCTAAATTTGACTTCTCTTGCTGATCTTATTTTTGGTTGCTTCGTGTAAGTTCTGTTCTAAATCACTGCTCCAGTGATCAACTTGATTTAAAATGTGAGAAGAAGCTTAGCCAGAAACTTAGCAAGTTTTACTGCAATTCCTAAAACAAACTGATTAAACCCATTGTGTTAGTAACATCTTCATATTGCTGAAGATGCTGTCAGCTTTTTGCTGTGTTAGGTGGTAAATTGCAAAGAGAAAGCAGGACACAAATTAGGTGGGCTGTAGTTTCAGTACTTGTGAGCACACCTCAGCATAGATAATGCATTCCTTGCATCGATAGGCACAAGGAAGGGAGAAAAATGGTGCTGCGTTTTGGGAAAACAAAGACAATCGGGGCTTTCTTCTCGAGCAGCTGCAGCCAGTTCCACTAATGGAAGTGCAAGAGCAAAAACTGGCAGCACAAGGTATGTGTTCGTTTTTACAGATGGCAATGCAGACAAGTTGGTAATTGAGAAGGAAGTCGAGTACGTGAGCGTTTGACGGGGCACGGCCCATTACATTACTTTCCTATGTAATCGACTCAGCTATGGGAGACAGAATTTGTATTCCTCTTGAATAGGTTTTGGCTATTGCAAAATGTCATCATTATTGATAATGAGTTGCTAGATGATGGTTTTTGCTTTTTTTTTTCTTTTAAATGTAGTATTAGGGCGAATAAAACTTGACAAATTCATTTTCGGTTTGGCTTCTTGGAGGTCTGGGTCGTCGTGCTGGTAGTCAGTAGCAAAATGCAGCAGGAGTGAGATTGAGTCGAACTGCGGTTGCTGGTGTTTAAGGCACTGCAAGGGTTTTAGAGATGATCGGCTTGTGTCAGTTTCAGGATCAGGCCTCGAAAAGTATTATATTTATTAAAAGGCTGTTGAAGGAAGCTGCTATCCAAAAAGTCATGCTTGGCATAGAACAATTAAGTAAATAGTTAACTCTCTGAGTACCGGATTAACATGTAGTTCCACCAGAAAATATTTCTCAGTGTTTCTTACAAACATCTCAAGCCCAGTTGTTTGGCCTGTATATGCATTTGGACCAGCAAATTGTTACATATAATTTTCACATATAATGCTTACACGTCAATCACCAACAACTGCACAGAAGGTTTTAATGTTTCATATTTTTCCCACTGCAGATCATGAGGAGGAAACTGAAATTACCCTCCATCCCTGTATGAAAGGAGATGCACTGCAGAGTGCTTAGTTTGTACAGAGAAGTGCTCAAATGACGGAAAATGAATACTGCAAGGACGTTTCATTGGAAAGTGTACTGTGATCACTTATGTGATTCAAAAGATGGTGAATTCTGGCGTGAGGACCTTCAGTTCTTTCTGAAGGTCTAGCTCAGAAGCAAAGGTTGGGTGTTCCATAGCTTGAGAGAAGAAGTGATGGTGAAGAGATTCAATAACAACTGATTTTATGATCTCTTTGCAAACCTGTGTAGTTCTTATTTTAAATTTAATTATTCATTTTGATTAGCCAGTTGTTCAACTTGGTAGCAATCATGACATCCTTAACAAATATTTTACAAAATTCTGCCTTTTTAGTAAGTCAAAGGGATCGGAGTTCAGTGTCTGTGTTGCAGTTTTTTTGGTGTTTTTTTGTTTGTTTGTTTGTTTTTTGTTAGTGAAGTGCCACTATCTCTGAGGCAGCTTTACAACCTACAGGGAAATGCTACGAAAGTTGGGACAAAAACTACTCATCTGCGTTTTTGTTGCTGATTCAAAAAAAAAAAAAAAAAATACAGTTTACAGGCACAATAAATATTTACTCTCCCTAAGGGATCAGGTTTAGAATTCTGAAAGGCTGAGCTAGTAATAATATTTAATTTACAGGTTTTTTTCACTCTTTAAAAACCCCCTGATTCCTGTCATTAAAATTTTGTGATGCAGCATATATCATAAAAGATGCTGTTACAATACAGCATTCAAGTTTTTATGTGAACAAGGTGTGTAATTTTAACTTTCCTCTTGGCATTTCTGTTTTTTTTTTCTGCCTTGCCTTTCCTAACCTCCTTCTTATGTGTCTTTCAAGTGCAATTCTCTAATGTGATCTTGAAAATTTTTTAGATGAAGACTTTGGATTTGGCATATTAAATTGACTTCAAGAGGCATCTTTTAACTCATCGCTGAGGTTAAAAACAAGATTCACTTTAACACTCTGCCTTATGCGTTTCATTTTTTTCTGACAACTTACACTTTGAGGCTTAGAAGTGTCTCGTCTATTGCTGAAAGCTTTCCAAGCTATGAAGGGAAGAAAACCCAATGACTTTATTTTTAATTTAGACAAAGTTACAGCAAAAGCAACTAAACTTTTAAAATGTGAAACTTCACAGGGACATAGTTGTGGCTATTTTCATAGTTAAGAGTGAAAGTCGTTTTGATGAAACACATTCAGAAAGGTCTGCATGCCTCTGCAGCCAAAAAAAAAGGAGGGCTAAAAGTTTCTTTTCTCATTCTAAACTAAAGAAAGTAGCTCTTCGTCCAACATCTAGATGCTGCATCACTGCCCAGTTCTTCAGTTAATCTCAGCTTTTCCAAAGCATAGAGAATTCACAACTGCCTCTTATAAGGGCAAGTAGTGGACAAAACCTGGAAAGACCCAGCGGTTGTTAAAAAAAAAACCTCCAAAATAATCACAGCAGTGCAAACACAATGAAACCACAAGTGCCTGTTTTCTGAACCTCATGGCAGCAGTCTGGCCATTACAGGTCAGAGGCCATCTGCTTAAAGCTGGTCTCCAATCTGGAGGGTCACCTGGTTTACACTGAACCATGGCTGTTCAGGCTTCCTGGTGTTTCCCTCCTGACCTCCTTGTGGCCAGAGTGCATTAAGAGCCAGTGCTTAGCCCTGCTTTCATTGAGGCCTGTGAGGCCACAGCCTTGTCTATGGAGATAGGTCAGGCATATGCTTATCCTTGTTAACATTTATCAGACAAGAGGGAGTATTTTTAAACTAAAAAATGGGGGATTTGGGATGGATATTAGGAAGAAATTCTTTACTCAGAGGGTAGTTAGGCAGTGGCACAGGCTGCCCAGAGAAGTTGTGAGTGCGCCATCCCTGGAAGCGTTCAAGGCCAAGTTGGATGTGGCCCTGGGCAGCCTCATCTGCTGGAAGATCCTCTAGTTCCAGCCCCCTGGGCATGGTGAAAGATTGGAACTAAATGGTCTTTATGGTCCCTTGCAACCCAAGCTATTCTGTGATTTTATGACGTCTGCACTGGATATATTCTGGACCTGTGATTATAATGTTATCCATTTTTGTCACAGAAGAAAGCCAAAGATGGACATCCAGGCTTCATTGTATCATCGTTTTGTGATAGGGAAGTGAAAGTAATCAGCAAAAATGCAAATTTTGTTGTGTCCAAAATCGAGGAAGAATGATGTCAGAAAAACGCTTGGCTGATGCCTGTGGAGCCTATTTGAGTTTCTGAAAGTATCTTCTGGCAGAAATTTTGAAAAGGGGATGTATTTGGAACTAGAAGTCAAGCACCCTCAATTAGTCTGGCTTTCTAAAAAGCCACCATTTTTGAGCAGCGTCTTTGGCTTTTTTATATTTACAATATATATTTTTCTAAATGAAGTTCTGTTAAAATACCATCTGAAAGTACACTGTGTTTTAAGTATTCGTCTATTACTGAAAAGTAATGACACTTCTGCATGGCTAGAAAATTTGAAATTGTATAAAATGTGAGACATCATTTTTACAATCTAAAACATGATGTTTTTTTAAATGAAAAACAAGGGCCTGATACTGTCAATACACCTAAATGAATAACTTCTTACAGTACTCTCTGCTATTTTACTGGCTAGCAAAAATCACTAATAATTCTCTTGTTTAAATTATTGAAAACCATGTAAGGAGTTAAAAAAAAAAAAAAATTACCCATTCAAACCTGATGATGTGTATACCAGGTTTCAGATTTGTTCAATTAGAAATGGTCAAGATATAAAACCATACAAAATGTGAGTAAATACTCTGCATATCAAGGTTTGTTATACAATTACATGCTTTCAGTATGGTTCTTACTAAGGGAAAACAGTAGAGAGATCTGTAGTGCTTTTTCAGTGAATAGTTACAAACTTTCCTAGCTTAGTTATATAAAAATAATAATCCACTTGTTGCTTTGCTATAATATTAAAATGTGCACATGCTTTATTTCTCCCAAAGTTATATGAAGAACTTGGAATTCCCCTGTCCACTCTCACTACCCCCACCTCAATTTTGGCAAATCTCCAAATTATAAACAGCTGAACTGATTTAAATAAAGTTTTCAGTACAAAAACAACAACAAAAAAAGTAAGGTTACATCTGGGCTGAGAAAAACATGTGCCAAGTTTTAGCCCAATGTGATTTGAGACAACCATGATGTTAAACGCCCAAAGCCAGGAGTTGGAATGGAAATACAGAAACTGCACTGGCCCCTTCAGGATTTGTGACTGTAATGTAGTGGTTACAAGGCTCCAGATGATTAAGGCTTGACTTAGTAGATACATATTTTAGTTACTTACATCCTTCAGGCTTTTCTTCCAAAGTTATATGGGAAATTTTCATTGATACCTCCTGTTAGCGCTTGTGGCACTGAGTGGGAGACTGTGGCTCAAGCCTTCCCATGATTAGTTAAATTGATTTACCTTTCCTGGGCTGATCTTAAGAGATTCTTTAATTATGATAAGTCTGTTCATGTTTGAAAAAGAGCAAAGGGTTCCATATTTCTTTAAAATGGTGGCCAGGGTTTGTTCATAGCGCAGCTCTTGAGCATATGCCTGGGATTTACTGAGGCTGTGGTCTGTTGCTGTTGTTCAAATTTTGCTGAATTGGAGCTCAAATGTCTGCTACTTTGTGAGACTATCCCAAAATATTAGCAGTATTGGCCGTTGTTCTTGACTAACATAAAAGCTGAATATGCAAAGCCAAACAGACACTCATGAAGTAGAAATGTCATCACTAATTAACTTCCAGGACAAAAAAATAACTACTCAGATAACTCCTGTTTGCTAATAACATGATTCATAACATGATTTCTCTATATGGAAAGTAAAGGCCAAACATTTTTTTTTTTTCTTTTTTAAGAAAGCTATTAGAGTTTAGGAGAAGAGAACTAGGAGCATTATAGCCTTGTAAGAAGAGCTTCCATTTTTTCCACTTTTTCTTGGAGGGATGATCAATGTGTCTCAGGTACATATTTAACAAGCAGGCCAGTTCTCTAGTTAGTGGGATTTGGGAGCAAAGAATATGCTCTGATTCTGCCCCAGTCCTGTTCACTCAGGAAATCCACTTAAAAGCAACACATCCCCCTTATAAAACGCTGTTTAAAAACAAAGAAACAAACAAACAAAAAAGCTCTCCAAAGCACCAGCATTTATTTTTTCCAGAGGTGATTTAATTTTTAATTCAGTAGTGTAATAGTTGGAACAGTTTTTCTGAGGAATTATGATTGTTGATTTTCCCGTACAGTCTTTAAATAGCAGAACGATAAGAGACTAGGAAGGTGGAGAAAGATAAATCTGTGTTAAATATAGGGAAGTGTCTATCAGTTCTAGTGTATATCTAAGTATCTATATATATTTATATGTCTATATAGAGATGTATATTTATATATCTATATATATCTATATAATATGTACCTATATTTTGGTGCATTGGTATTTTTTTTGGTAATTTGTAGCTTCTTGTCAGCTTTATTTCATTGCGTCTGAAAGCCATGAAATGTTTCATTAAAATGAATGAAATGTTTTCTCTAAAAAAACAAACATGGAAATGGAATTACTTTTCTCAGTGTTTTAAATATGTACTAGTTCCATATGGTTCAGTGAGGATTTCAGTCTCCTTCCGTCACCATTCAGGTGTATGTGAATACAGAGCATAAACCCTAAAGTACCTTCTCTGTATTTTAAAAGTCTTCCATGACATTGTAGAGGCTATTTCCACAGCTCAAGTAATGCAAACAGAAATAAAAGGGTGGAAAGACTTACTCAGATTAAGACTCTACTTGTTTAATATACCGCACCAAGAAACCATAGGCCGAGAGACAAAAAGTAGGAATGGAAAGGAACAGTTAGGCAGTTGTGTCTGAATCCTGGCCATATACAGTCATTTCCGCTTGGAAACTTCTCGCCTTTCAAATGGACCAAACTGGGGTTAGTTTAGTGAATCTTTCATTGTGCTCTGAAGGAAAATATTTCAGAAGCCAGGTGAAGTTTTGCTGGGGTATGCAACCACAAACAGCGCTAGGAGCTCCAGTTTACTGGGAGGTGAAGGCACCTTCCCAGTGGACGCTGTCTCGAATACACAGTGTTCAATGTTGGCTGAAGATATCGGCTGCTATTCAGTCCTCCCCCTACCCAAATGGAGAAACAGTGCATTACTGCTTCTGATTTAAGAGACAAACTAGGAGATGATGTAAGAGGGTGAGAGAGAGATTATCTCGACGACAATCTAGATTTTATTGTATCACCTTAAAGTATCACAACCTGCTGTACTAATGAAATTGTGTTCTTGGTTTAAAAGGGCAATTGTTAGCCTGACTTTGTGCTCACTAAAAACATTTCCCCAATCTTGTTAAATTATTGCACTCATTTCAAATTTTTATGGCTGTGCAGCTTACCAGCCCTCGTTTCTTTACGTTTCATTCATTTTCCTTGTATTGATGATTAATAGAGGATGTCGAATGTTAGAGTGAGCAGGCATCAGCAAATGCAAGATCATAATTAGTTTAGCTGACGAGGGCCTCTGATAGCACTTGCATCTGGATGGAAAAATTACCCTATAGGGAACTGGCTGCTCACCAGGTCTTTTTAGTGATACATTGTGAAACACCCGATGAATCAAATGCCCTTTCAATGCCAAGAAAGTGTTCCAGTCTTGAAGCCAAAATTATGTCTGCAGAAAGCTTTCCATTTGAAATGTATCAGAGTACAATTATAACCATTGTATTTTTTTGGCATGAACACTGGTCTTCTACAGTATAGACTAAAGTTAAATAAATTACTTAAATTTTATGAAACCCTGAAATTTTGACTTATAGTGCTAGTAATTTTTAATTTATAATAAAATTAGTTTTCACCCAGACTGTTTTTCTCTATACTCGACCATTCTTATCTTCGATGCTGAAGGTTTCTTACTGACTTTTTTTCCTTTGCTAAAAGGGAACAGAGTTGAAATTCAGATTTTCTTTTCAGCAAAAGAATTGCATTTCCTGCTTATTAGTATTTGTGCCCACAAACACAGCCTGACTTTTATTTAAATGAGAGATTTAATAAAATCATTGCTCTGCAGAAAGAATTTAACGAGCAATACTCATAAACTTGTCTACTTTTAAATATTCTTGGATCATTATGAAAGCTGATGAATGCACAGCTCAGTCTGGTTAAAAATCAGTTGGTATTTAGGAAAGTTGTACTGTGCCTTTCTTTGCCTGAATAAACTAAATATGTCTGTGTGCTGATGAGACTGTTTTCGTGGATTTCAGGTAAAGCTCAAAAGAGGTCTCATTAAGCATACTGTACTTTTATTTGTTTGGCAGAGGTTACTCCTTGTTCTTAGCGGGTGGAGGGAAGTCTATGCTCTTACTCTGCTTTCTGAAGTGAGTGGGAACGACTGGAACTGAATATCGTGTATTCAATTAATGAAGTATAGTCTCTAGTAAAGGAATTAGTATGACGCAAATACAAACTGCAACTAATTATCATGGTGGTGTTTCGGGATCCCTGTTACCAATCGCACTTTAAAATCAAGCAACGGGAAAAGAAATAATCTGTTGTGAAACGCAGTGAACAAAACAGGAGAAGTTTACAGAATGTTCTCTGTCAGCTTCCAGAGTGGTTTTTCAGAATTTGCTGTTTAGAAACGATCATTAAATGCACAAAACCTGAAGTTCAAAAAGTTAAAGCTGTTATTCTGAAAAGGCTTTGGTGTTTCACACACCTCATCCATCACTCCAGGGTTAATTATAATGAAAATCAGTGGTGCCTATTAAGCACAATTGAACCTGACCTCATTATGGGCAGTGTGGGTTTATACTGTCATTGTTGCCAGTCTAGAGACAAAACTCCTGTGTTGATTTGTCCTAACTCCGCAGATCATGTGACTCACCTCTGACCTGTTTTTTTTTTTCTGTGTTTTTTTTCCTTCTTCCCTATTTCAGAGACGTAGAGGCTCGGGTGTTTTTTGTGCCAATTGCCTGACCACAAAGACCTCTCTCTGGCGAAAGAATGCAAATGGTGGATATGTATGCAATGCGTGTGGCCTCTACCAGAAGCTTCACTCGGTAGGAAGAACTTGCTGGTTTGTTCAGAAAAAAGGGGTTATACAGTTAAGCTGGGCAACTGTGGTCTTGCCTGGTTGTGTGATTACTACCACTCCCTGGCCTGCAGTTAATTTCCTAATGGGGATTTGCAGTATGGTCACTTTGGAATCAGATGTGATTCATTATGCAAAAGGCTGGGATGCTGTGGGTAGACGTGTTTGAGATCACCAGTGATGCATTTAATTATTTTGATACGAAATAAGGGGAAAATTATTTCTTTTCTGGGAATTCCATTTATAGGCAAACAGTATGTTGTGATGAAGCTCTCTACTTATCAAAAATACTGTTTTTTGCTTGCTTTTACTCTTCTCCCCCCTTTATTCTTCACACCAAATTTTGTAGAAATTCTTTGGGGTTCTTTTTGTTTGTTGGTTGGTTTTTTTTTTAGGTTTTTTTCCACAGTTCTTGTAGTCTGCTTCAGGATTCAGAAGTAACAAGGAACTGCTCATGCGATGGCACTCATTAATTTCTGAGATAATTTTTCATCATTCCTCTGGATCAGGCATGGAATAAGTAATAATCATGGGCTGTCTGTATTGCTTTTCATCTTATCGACACTTGGCTTGATCCTGAGATATGCTGAATGCTTTGGTCCAGGTCCAGGAAAGCCACGTTTAAGTGTTTCTTTGGATCTGTTCCAAAATGCTCAGAATCTTTTAGATTAAGACCCAATATTATTTTTAATATTTTTATTTTTTTTTATTGTTGGGTTAAATATTATTCCCTGCTATGAAATTAGAAAGTGGTACTGGTTTTTGGTAAGGGAGGCTGGACTTTGGGATTTTGCCAAGGCAGTGTAACAATCTAGAGTTTCAGCCAAAATCAGAAACCTGTGTTTTGGTTGAGAATGCATTTTCTTAAAACATTTTTTAGAAATTACATTTTCAAAATGAAAAAAAAAACCAAAAAACCAGCAACAAAAAAACAGGAAACTATTTCAAATGCATTATTACTCAAGTGCTTATGTATCTACAAATTTGAGGCATAAGCTTCTAAATAAGTCAATAATTTGTATGGATTTTCTCCTTTGTCTCATGCGCAGGCCATATAACAATCCTGTTTACTCAAGATCACTTTATAGCAAGTATTCCAGTTTTCGTAAGCAGCAAGATGATCACCATTGTTAAGCAGTAGCTCTGTTTTCTGAGATCAGTAACTGTTTTTTAGCTCCAGAACATCCCAACCAGTCAGATGACAACTAATTGAGAGAAGATAGACTAATGCATGATTTCTGGCCAGCATCTTGGTCAGGTCTTGCTGAAAGTATCATTTTCCTGGAGAACTCTGAAAGTTCTAAATGCATTCTGATTTAAGTTACATTGATTACTCTGAGCATCTACAAAGGTTTAAAAAGGACAATTTGGCTTTGGAACATTAATTTGACATTTGATTCCATTTATTCTTAGAATTTCTATGGACAGCTTCCACTTTTCCTTTATATGATATAAATTTCTAAATTAAAGTGTTGAAGTTCATCATAATTACTAGTATAACTTAACGACTGTATAAAAGAGGCAAGTATTAGTTTTGAATTAATAACGTAGTTCAGATAATTCTTATGAACCATGTGGCTCAAACTAGTATGCTTCCCACCGTAATAGTTAGCAATGCAATGTCAAACTTCATTTATACATACAGGAAAAAAGAAGATTTTAAATCCACTGCCCAAGCATGACAATAAGCTGTCATTAAGTGGATACTTGACATTAATATCTACAATTGAACTTCTACCAAACAAATACTAAGAATTCTATTAAGACACCATTTTGCTGTGATACAGTAGCAACTTCGGTGTGAACTGGGTTCTTAAATAATCAAACACGTCTCTCCACAGTGTCTCCATTGGGACACTGTTTAAGACAGTGCCATATTCTTGTGTAACTGCAGAATTTGAAGATTTGTTTTACCTGTGTATCTCTCTAGCTATCTCTTCATGAAAAATTATAGTAAGTATTTGTCATTTATGTATTTTTTTAATTAAGGAGTATAGGATGATACAGTTATTAGGCTGAAAATGCAAAAAAAATCCAAGGGAGCAGAACTGTTCCCTCCTTTAAGCTGCCCCATTAAACTAAATTGTGCTACTCAACTGAATAAAATTATTCACCTCTAGTAGGTTTGTACATTTCATAGCTACCTTTTAATTGGATTATCACTGCTTAAAACTACTGTGCTCATTAATCAATCAATGCTTAAGAAAGTGTATCATACACTTATCTGCAGTCTCATGTTTTACTGGTGTTTAGTAAGGAGAAAAATCCATGATCTGTCCCATAGTACTAAAGACATATGGACTGATAAATGTTAATATTGTAATGATTCCTGGTATGAGTCACATTTCCTTTCTATCAATATATCTATGGACCATTCGCATGAAGCTTGTCAGATGTTTCACATTTCTCTCCCTTAATGCAGACAAATATGTTACGAAATGTGTAATAATATTTAAATGGTCAGTTATTAAAATAGTTCAAGTGAAAAAAGATACTTTCATGTCAGTGAAAGCACATACACAATATTCACACTTACTGGTGTGGAAAGTGACTTTTTCTCTCCACAAAAAGTCATGAATTTGACCGCTTATATTGTGGCATTATTCCTCTTTGTTTAATAACTCTAATACAGTCATGGAAAGCTAGATTTTGTTCGGTAGAGATTCTTTGGCCAAATTCTCAGACTACTTCCTTGAGGGGTTACAGCATATTACTCTAGGACTAGATATAAATGATCTCCTAGTGCAGAGGTCACAGCAATTTCCCATTTTGTATAGGGAGAATAGTCAAAATAATTCACTGAAATATTTGCTGAATTTTCTTTTATTTTTATGTTACTTGTACTTTTGAGGGATGAAGATCACCAGTTGATAGAGATGTCAAAAAAAAAAATTATACTTCATAACATTATGTGTAATGAATAATCAAAGATCTGATACAAGACATTTGAAAAGGAAAATTTTGGCAAATTCTGTTTTCTAATTTGAGTGCCCCATTGATTATCTAGAAGTGAGTAATTTTTTTTGTCTCTGCTTGCAAACACACATAATATTTCTGTCTGCCCCTTTTTACTATAAATAGGAAATGCATGTGTAGTGTTACTCGACTGAATATGCTGTTTTAATCAGCTGAAGACTGGTCAGAAGTATTGTTAAGTTGTGCCTACAGCCATTAACTTCCAGCAAAGTGAGTTGAAATGCAGATGGGTGTGAGGATCCTCGTTTACAGGTGTGAAGATGTTTCTTGTAACTGCTTGCAGGATCAGATTTCATACCTGTAGCAAGGTTAAAAGTATTACCAAATCTCTGGAAATTATATTCTGAACCCATATGAAAGTGTTCTGTAGCGTATAAATCAAAGTTTAATGTGAGCAACATCAACAGATTTGTAAGTTCTGTCACACTTTGTCAATATGACAGTGTCACCAAAAAGTAAGGAAGTTAAGCTGAGCTTGTAATATGTATATTAATTGGCCATTGGATCTGCAACTATAAACTTTATTTGCTTATTATTAACTTATTATAAAATTTACATTGAAATATTCTAATTTAATCTGAACATGATTATGCCTTGGCGTACTTTGGTCTCTTTGAGATTGGTTCAGATGCTCCTTTTCTACTGGGTTGAAATTTTGTGTATTTAGACTCTAAATCACAGTCTTTTTATTTAGATTTTTAGTAGAAGGTAGAATCTGAACAAGTAGCTGCACTGCCTAAAATGTGGTTAACCATTAAAATGAGTAGACATCAGGAAAGTAAATAGATTGAAAAAGAGAAAATGGCATCATTGAGAGAGAGAAATAAGTAGAAGAGTGAGAACTCCAGCTCTGGATACTTTTATATTAATATACAAAATTATGTTACATTTGAGTTACAAATTGGATACTGATTGTAGGCCAAAATTTAGTCTGCTCTTTAAAACAATGTTAAAAGGAAAATTCCCAAGTAAACATATAAGTGGAATACTTTGTGGGGCACTTCTTTGGCCTCCAACCAAATCAGGATTATGTCTGCATTTGGATGAGACAAATGGCAGCTCCAGAGCACCAAACTGAATGAGTTTTAGGTAGTTTTGTTGTTTTAACATCTGCCCAGTAGAGCAACACATACTGACGTTACAGTACCATCTTTCATGCACATACCATTGCCTTCATGCCGAGCGGCCTTTCAAAGAGGCCTGGCAGCTGTCCTACCTCATACTATTTTTCTTCCTTCATGCAGAAGTATTTTCAGCTCTTCTCTAAATAGGCCACCTACTCTGAGCTGGTGTGGGGAAGTATCAAATGGAAACAGAAGGCCTTGCTTGGTTCTGCCTCTTCCTGGCTGTTTTTTTCTTTGCAGACCCTTTCCCTCCTTCTGGGGCCTTCCTCTCTCCCTCATGTAGCACAGCATTATAACATCTGGGAAAAAATAAATCAGGAATGAAGGAAGAGGCATTGGTGACAAAGTCCCAGCATCTTTGTGCAGGTCTGCCTCCGTTCTGCTAGGTAACAGTGGTGATGATCAGAAAGTCATGTTTTTTACTGTCGTTTCTTATTTATAGAAAAATGGGATAGGTGTAAAGGTAAGTAATACCCAGTTCTTGCTGTAGTGTGATCTGTGCAAACCCCTGGCTAGTACCAGCCCTTGTGACATAGTATATGGAGTAACACTAGTGTGTAGAGCCATGCATCCCCCACCTAATCTTTAGCTCTCAGCACCCTCTTTCAGCAGATCTCTCCCAGACTTTTTCAGAAATAGGACAAGTTGGAGGCTTCATCCTTTTTTAAGCAAAAAGGTATAGTACTGAGATGGTTCACTCAGTGTGATAAAACAAAGCAAATCACAGCTTATTTTTAACATGAGGGACCAAGTAGCAGCCTTTTGGTTTGCTTTATTTGTGAAAAATAGTAATTTCCTTAAAACTCTCTTGTATTACATCTTTTCACAAAAGAAAAGATAAATTTGCATGAACCTGGTCGGGTAGATTTGTTTAATGTCTCTTTCTTTTTCCCTTTTGTTCATTATGTGTGTGTTCCATGCAGACTCCCAGGCCTTTAAACATCATTAAGCAGAACAATGGTGAGCAGATCATTAGAAGACGAACAAGAAAGCGCCTTAACCCGGAGGCACTTCAGGCTGAGCAGCTAAACAAACAGCAGAGGGGTAGCAGTGAGGAGCAAGTCAATGGAAGCCCCTTAGAGAGGAGGTCAGAGGATCACTTAACTGAAGGTCATCAGAGAGAAATTCAGCTTCCCAGCCTCAGTAAATATGAGGCCCAAGGTTCATTGACTAAAAGCCATTCTGCTCAGCAGCCAATATTGGTCAGCCAATCTCTGGATATTCACAAAAGGATGCAACCTTTGCACATTCAGATAAAAAGTCCTCAGGAAAGTACTGGAGACCCAGGCAACAGTTCATCCATATCAGAAGGGAAAGGAAGCTCAGAGAGAGGCAGCCCGATAGAAAAGTATATGAGACCTGCGAAACACCCAAACTATTCACCACCTGGAAGCCCTATTGAAAAATACCAGTACCCACTTTTTGGACTTCCGTTTGTACACAATGACTTTCAGAGTGAAGCTGACTGGCTGAGATTCTGGAGTAAATATAAGCTGTCTGTTCCTGGGAATCCACACTACTTGAGTCATGTGCCTGGCCTACCAAATCCTTGCCAAAACTATGTGCCTTATCCCACCTTTAATCTGCCTCCTCATTTTTCAGCTGTTGGATCAGACAATGACATTCCTCTAGATTTGGCGATAAAGCATTCCAGACCTGGGCCAACTGCAAATGGTGCCTCCAAGGAAAAGAGTAAGGCACCACCAACTGTAAAAAATGAAGGTCCCTTGAATGTAGTAAAAACAGAGAAAGTTGATAGAAGTACTCAAGATGAACTTTCTACCAAGTGTGTGCACTGTGGCATTGTCTTTCTGGATGAAGTGATGTATGCTTTGCATATGAGTTGCCATGGTGACAGTGGACCTTTCCAGTGCAGCATATGCCAGCATCTTTGCACGGACAAGTATGACTTCACAACTCACATCCAGAGGGGCCTACACAGGAACAATGCACAAGCTGAAAAGAATGGAAAACCTAAAGAGTAAACCTTAGCACTTAGCACAATTAAACAGAAATAGGTTTCCTTGATGGGAATTCAATAGCTTGTAATGTCTTGTGAAGACCTATAAAGCACTTCATATAGAGAGCATGCCTTATCCAATATTAAACCCCTTGTCTTTTCTTTTTCTTCCTTTTTCTTATTTTTTTTTTTAATTTTTATTTTTATTTTTATTTTTTTTTCTTTTAAATGAGTGGGTTACCAAGAAAAAAAAAGAACAACTGTGTGGTGGCCTGTAGGTGGAGGAGATAGTAATATGGGACACGGCCCACCAAAGCTAGCCAGAATGCAGTGTACCATGGCAAATAACTTTGAGGACATTTTACCGGACATTTGATATCTTTGCTGTTGTGTAAGAGACATAACTGGCAAGAGTGCAAAGATGTGTATATGTATGTACTGCTGCAGAGGTGTAGTGAACATATGCACATTGTATATAAGAGCTAGACTTGTTAAATATACAGATGTTAAAAGGTCATTTTCTTTTTCTGAATTTGGGCTAATTTCTGCCCTACAACATGCCTTAGGATCACTTTCTCCTCAAAGCTTTGGCAGCAATTTCATCTAGGTGTTTCTCAGACTCAGCTGATTTTTAGCTACCATTTTATCACTACATTCTTTCTGGCTTACTTTAGTCTAGGAAAACCATTTTGTGCTAGTGAAGTCTCTAACACAGAAGCCACACTCTGGGTTTAATTTGCGTGGAACAAGGTAACCTGCTGTATTTTATTTTAATATATTTTAATATATTACATTTCTAAACCTTAAAGTCTAAGGTTACTTCTCCACAGACTTAACATTGCTATACGTACCAGTCAGTCCCTTCAGTAGACTTATACCAGCTTTTGCTAAGTAGCATTAAATGTCTTCATAGTACTTTTTAATACTTAAAGCTTTGTAAAAACTGTCCATGAAGGGAAAGCTCCTCAGCATAACTGCTCAGGGAAATAGGGCTAAATAACTAAATATTAAATAATTGGTAAAGGTGCTGTTAGACGAGCCTCCATGCTTGCTACAAGGGTGTACAAGAACTGACTTTAATCATTTTCATTATAGTGTCCCAACCAGTAGTTTATTATTTTGCCACAGGGATGTAGAAGATATTACAAGCTACTGGATGCACTGTCAGATTAACTTATTTCATTAAAGAAGTTGGGAGAACAAATAGAAAAAAAACCTTATTTTTCTAGTAAATATTAATGTATTACATTTCAAATAATGGTGCCTGACATATTGAATAATTATTTTCTACAGTGTACGTATGCAACAAAGATATTCCATCATGCATTAGAGTCAGTTCTGGCTCTGCCTCGCTGTTTACATTTGCAAATGTAGCAAACAAGGTAATGAAGCAACTATTTCTATTGCAGTAGGTATCTTTTTTTCTGTGTGTGTGCATTAAAGTTGTAAACGATAACATGAAATGAATGAAATTTGTTGATATTAATGGTATGGAAAAACAAGAAGGAAATGAAAATATTTTTATGCCTACTTAGGAGAAAAAGGGTAGCACTATTCATTCCAAGTACTTTTGTATTCTTAAGCTCTTAACTCACATTGTTATGCTTAAAATGATAAACATATATCCTCTTTTTATTGCTTTGTCTGTGTTTCAGAAGAAACATTTCAGAAATTATTTTGATAAGTGCTGTTTGACGATGCAGCGCTGATGTTTTATTGCATTCTGTAGTAGCATTGCACTCCATTTTTACAATATTACGCAGTTGCTTTTTTGTTTTGTTTGGGTTTGTTTCTTTTTCGCAGTGCAGGGTCTTAGCTCCTTATGGTTGGATGGCAGGTGTAGCTCAACTGGTTCATGAATGTTGCAGCGAATGAAGTTTAAAATGTCTTTCTGATACTATGTTGTCTTTTATTTCTCCATTCATGCAATTTATTTTTTAAAATGTTCTATAAAAATATCTCTGGACTAAGTCCTCACTTGAGATTATATGTAAAGGGTCCTATTCTGATCTCACTTACATGCCGCCTTTCTCAGATTTTCATGTAATTGAAACTAAAGCATCATAAAAAAAAAAAAAACGTTCTTGTATTTAACATACCTGAATCTCACCACTCTCCCTTGTAGGATTTGGTGCACTTATAAGATACTTAACCAGATAGACAGGGAGGTGGAAGATAAGTGGAGAGATGATAGGAGACGTCTTACAGGGGTTGGCAAAAGGAAAACAGGGAGGAACTGGCCTAAACATTCAGCACTTTGGTAGTCTTTTGAAAAATAACGTGCCTAAGGGAGCCGGGAATGACCATCACCATGCATGAGAAGCACTTATACAGCAGATCACCAAAGGTCTCACTGACCTTGGCGGTATTTCAGATGTTACATTTTTACGCAGATGAAACATTATTGCACAGTTTCTCTGATTTGTTAGGCACAGACAGGCTATTGTTCATCGTTAGGCTTGCATTCCTTCCTGCTCCACCCATTGCTTCTATACTGGTGAGCAGCATATGGAAAATCCCACTCAATCCATTCATGGTTGAGTTCTATAAACCTTTATTAGTGTTCTAGGTTAGCAAAGGATATTGGGCCACATTCTTCTTATTCTATTTTTAGATGAATCTCCTGTTTGATACCATTGCCGGACAATGTCTGGTTATGTTTTTACTATTGTTCTCCAGTAATAAGTTCTGACTTGGTTTTTGTTGATTTATTTTTGTTGGGTATTTTTTGTTTCCTTTTTTTTTTTTTTTTCTTTTTTTTTTTTTTCTTTCTGTGGGGACTGAAATAGATTGCCCTCGTTTTGTTACGTCAGGGTCCAGTGTGTGTCCTTTTCAGCTTTTCCACAAAACGTTAGGCTCACTTAGCAGTGATTTTATTGGCTTCAGATTTAGCTGCCTGCCGGTTATCAGTAGTTACTGTTTTGACTTATTTCTTCCGAGACCTACCTGTGGCTTCTTCGCTGATAGAAGCTGCATCTTCATGGCAAAATATGTTATGGGGGACATGCGCATTATAGAACTTGAGCACCGCCCTGTACTTCATAGTATCTCTTGCTACTCGGGTGCAAGAGGCCATTAAGGAGAAATACACCCATCAGGGTTTGGGAATGAGGAGAAATGAAATGTTAAGAGCGCAAAGAACAAGACAGATTTTGATATTAATAGTGCACCTAGATAGTGCAAATAAAATTGGAGGAAAGAAAGTGTGTTATTCTTGCCATGACATATTGAGATGTTCTGAGATTTCTGTTTTGTAAGAAATGGACTTTGCTGTAGCCTGTTCTCTTTGATTGGGATGAGGGGAGCACAGTTACGCTTATTAACAAAAGAGGTGATCCCATTCCTATTCCAGTCCCCCTCATGTGGATCAAAGGAAGAATAAATCCTGAATAAATAACTCTCAGGTGCAAACCCATGTTAGCACACACAATTATTCAGTGCACCCACTGCATTTCAATCAACTTGCAGCACTAAAACTTAATACTTTCAGAAAGTCTTTATTCTTAGCATTCCAGTGTCTTCAAATGTAGTGCTTCTCTTATTTACGAGTGATTGTTGGAGATCTGAAAATGCATCTCAAATGGCACCCCGAACTGAACAGAGGGTTCAAAAACAGGGTGCGTGGTATCGGAACTTGCAGAACAGGAACATTTTCCACTTCTGATGAATTAACACTGTATAGCAGACCTGTCATGCAGCATCTTCTGCAAACCAAACTGTCTTTAAGCTATCACTTCGTGGCTGCTGCCCCCTAATTTAATGCAGCAGGAGATGATGATTTACTGGAGCGCAGTTTGAGATCAGGTCCTCAACTTTGAGCACTTTCCAACAGAAGTTTTGCTCCAGATTGCCTCTATGCTGAAAGATGACACTGGATACCTTCTATCTTTGCTTCGGCTAAAAGTGTGCTGGTGCACTGGTGTCAGTTGTAAAAGAGAGAGCACAGAGACATCTTGGGAAGGGTAAGCATGCTGAGGGTGAGGAAGAGGTGTTTTTTTTTTCAACCAGGAGCAACAGAACAAAAGTCACCAGTGCTAACTGTATGCAGTGCTGAGACTCAGTGATTATGCAGTGGGGAGATCTGGTTTAGAAGCTGTAGGGTGGACTTTTAAGTCCATCTCTGGACAGGGCAGTGTTGCTTTCTAGTCATAATTGCTTGCATTATGCCCTGAGGATATTGTCTACTATCTGCTTTTGCCCAGGATGCACGAATATGTTCCCATTCTTGCTCCTGTATTGATTTTTCTTGGCCAGTTTAACATGCTAATTCCTAATACTGGTCAGGAAAAGCCAAAGAGATTAGAAGTTCACTGATGTTCATCCAGAAGGGTAGATACATTTCCTTCTGCTTCTGTGGAGACAGTTATGCTTGGCAAAGGATAGTGAGCAATTTGTCAGCATATCCCAAATGTGATAGATAAGTGAAAAATCCCTTCTAAACTTTTCTGTAAAGTTAAGATGAGCCAAGTAGAATTATTTGCATTATTTCCTTACCCCAGAATAGGATTCATCCCTACCTTCTTCCTCACAGTTTTCTTTCATGCAGCTGGTTCTGGAGAGCCAGCAGTTGGCGAGATGCTACCTATACAGAAATCATATGTAAACCCAATTTCCCTCATTTTAAGGGGATAAAAGACAATAATCTAATGGTTCACAACCCAAAGCCTTTTTTTCTTCTTCTTCTTTTTTCCAATACACTTAGGAAAGTAAAATGCTTAGAATAAACCGAGCATCTACCACAGTTTTCTGTGCAATGTCCTGTCATTTTGGCCTCTGAGCTCATATAAAAGGAGAATAGGTGAAAAGGAAACATCTCAAAATGCCATTGTATGTTTAGCTTATAGAAAATTCACCAGCAGGATAAATAGAAAAAAAGAAAAAAAAGTACTTAATAAAGAATGACTTCATGTTGCTAAAAACCATCATTAAACTTGTAGCCCTGATTTGACTCTAGAATGCTGGCTCTTATTGTTTTGTCCTTACAACACATGGATGTGTTTTTTGTTTTGTTTTGTTTTGGGTTTTTTGTTTTGTTTTTTGGTTTTCATAGTGCATGTTCATTTCTACTCACAAACATGTTCTTGGTGTATTTCTTATGCAAACAATCTTCAGGCAGCAAAGATGTCTGTTACATCTAAACTTGAATAATAAAGTTTTACCACCAGTTATAAATCGGATTCATGTCATTGTTTCTGGGGAGAATGTAATGTCATGGTGTCGCTGCAGCGTTGTGGGGCTGGGGAGAAAGAAAACATGGAGCTGAGCTGCTGTGAGAGCTTGATGTGGCCTGACAGCAGCTGTGGGTAATGGCTGGTGATGTCAGCTGAAAGGCAAAGGCAGAACTGCACAAACAGTGACTGTGTGAAAAGGAGAGAGGCACCTTTAGAAATAGATTCGCCCTATTTTAGTCTTTCTGCATTATGGATTCTAGATGTGATCCAAAACTCCTTCAAGTCAATGACAAGGTGTAGAGTGAAATTCTGCTTCAGTGGGTTTTGAACTTTTTTTAATAAGTCATAATCCTAGCATTACACTGATGGTCTTGTTCCAAAGAGGAGCACATATTGGAATAATTTTGAGGATGGCATAAGATAGGCTGATTCTGCAAAGTACCCCAGGGCTAACAATTCTACCTTTCACACAAAGTCCGTGGTGGTCTTTAAATACTCCCCAATACTGAGGACTGTGGTTTTACATCACGCCTGCAACTCATCCCTGAAAAGCTTGCTCCCATCACACAAGTTATTTGACTCAAGAGTGACTCAGGAGCAGCATGCCACCTACAAAGTTGCCACTTCCTCCAGCAACCTTGGAGGCTTCCTCAGAGATCTCGAATCGAAACACTGACCAAATCAGCTCAGCCTGGTGTTCATGTTTGGATGAGCTCACAGCCCAGGGTGGTATGGCTCCCAGCCATAATTTCCATTATGCTGTAATTTCCTTTCTCCATAGGTTTTTTCTCCTCTCCATGGTTGAGAGAGTATTCACTCTCATGCAAAATAATGTCTTTAAGTTATACAAAATGGTAAAATCTGTTTATAATGTTAGAGTACAAATGTTCTAGAGCTCAATTTTAGAAGCGCTGTGCCAGAAATAACTTCCCCCTGCAATTCATTCTTACAGTCAATTCAGATGCAGACCCTGTGCATTTTCAGTCTCTTTTTAATTTCCTGTGATTAACAAAAATGGAAACTGTAGTAAAGGAAAAAAAAACGTTCTCAATGGCAGCGTTGGAGACATCCACTTTATGCTTAGTGAAATAATACTATTAAAGCTGCTCTATGAATATCAGGAGACTCTATCTACACATATACACCATCAAGATAGGTGTATATACATGCAAGATATACATGTGTATACACATACAACATATGTAGATACACATATGCATGCAGTATCTACTGAGGGTTAAAATTACCAAATATTTTCATGTTGAGGATAGCGTGTTCTTGTTAACAACTAACCCTGATCAGTGAAATCTGTCACTAATCAGAAGCAAAAACAGGGCTTAATGTTGCACTTCTGTCTCCATATACGTATGTGAGTCCATAATTCTAAGAGCTGATGACCTCAAATTTTCCTTTGTGGTTCTATTATTTGTATAGCTTAGAATGTTAATGCCTTCCTCTTGTAACAGCAGTTCCACGTGCAAACAGTTCATAGAAGTGCGCACTGAAGCTTTTATCAGGTCTTAATATATTGTGATTATAGGGTTTAAATTTGTGCCAAGGATCTAGAGACTTCTTGTTCTGGCAGCAGTGACTTTGTTTCCTCTTCAGGTTTTACTACTGCCATCTTGGCATAGGTCAGAATGTTTTTGTCCCACATACAGCATGCCCAGAATATAAAAGTACATAAATACAAAAGTACATAAATACAAAAGTACATAAATACTTTGGAGTGTAGAGCTGATGCATAAGAACATCAACAATGAATTAGCAGCTTTATTCTCTGTGGAGGGGAAGAAGAGTGCTTTCAGTATTGTGCTCTTGGGGAAGAAGTTGGATAGTTGTCATATAACCTTATTTATTGATGAATCACAGAAAAATAACTTCCACTTCCACACTGTCTTTATAAAATTGTGTTGACAGTAGGTGGGGATATGAAATCAATGAAACAGCAGAATGTCAGTGAAGGAGTTCAGTTTATTTATCTGTACTTCAGCCATAATGGGCAATTACGCTGGATGGTTAGGACAGCTGAAACCTGATGGAAGTACAGTTTGTACTGACACCAGCTACCTTTGATTTCCCTGAAGAGTGGCTAATCCTTGTGTGCAGAACAATGATTCCGTGGGTCTTTCCTGTAAGTGAAAGTGTCTTCTTCACAGACAAAGGAATAGAAGTGTCTTTCACACGTTGTGGTTACAATGTCAGTGGAAGTGTCTGATTCACTTCCTAATGCTATTGTGGAATTGACAGCTTAATGGTGAGAGTGATAGGGTGACAGTTTTGTCACGTACCTGTGAACAGCTCCATCAATGCTGATCCAATGTCAGTAAGCTGCCCAGAGAAGAAATACAACCATTTAAAGGAATAGAAAAGAAAGAGATTTTAAAAGAATAAAAGCTGTTACAAACTGTAAAAAATGGTGACTTGAATTTGCCATAGATAAGCCAAGGTTAACGTTTTGCTTTGTGATGGCATTACAGCTTCTGTAGTCTTGTTTCAGAGTGGAATCATTTTGTTTCTGACTTGTAGTACAAAAAGCAAAGCCCCGACATAACCTAGCTCTCTCCTCACTGTATCATTCTTCAAGACAATTAAGGAGTGTAAGCATAGATTAGGAGAGCTTTCTAAATTATCATTTCATATCATTTATCACAAAGCAGCATTAGAGGATGTTATTTCCCTTTTTAATCAAAGTAAGATATTAAATCCGGTAGAACTGGAAGCAGAATCCATGGTATGAAAGTATGAGGTGTGGAAGCCTTTCAGAATTGTAAGGTGGTTTTTCAAAGTTAATGTTCCCTAAGGGTGCCATTCACGCTGCATACTTTGGACGTCCAACTGTAAATACTCATTATGAATCCTCATTTCCCTATGCAGTCTGTCAGATGGTCAGAGCAGGAGCTTAGGAGATGTTTCTAGCCACCCTCTGAAGGGGTCCAGCCTGAATGACCTCCAGAGTTCGTGATTCTGTGATTATAAATGACCAGAAATCCAGTCCATTTATGTTTCTTCCTTATGATTATGGTATACATAGCAGGGAGCAGTTGGAGACAGAGTACAAGAAAATTGAAGCACATCTGTAGATGGAAATGGTGGAGTGAATGAAGAGCCCTGTATGTTACAGGCCACTAAGAGATGAGAGCTGGACACAAGTATGAAATGCCCCATGTTGCACACATAACTATTTATAGGTGTACTAAGGTTCTTCCATCTATTTACTGTTCCATAATAACTTATTGCAGTAAACCTTTGGTAATTATGCATTAACCTATACAATTAAGCATTACATGCTGGACTGGATACACTGACAATCATATCACACCCATTAACATGGCTCTGGCTAACTTCTGTATTGTCTATCAGTCAGTCAGTCTCAGAATATTCACAGGCTTTGGGTAATGACTGTGTACAAGGCTTATGGCTAGAGCAGTCCCTAGCACGCTTTGGCTGGGACCAGCAACGTGCTTCCAGCCAGGTGCTGGGCACAGCTGAGGAGTCAGCACTGAGATCACTCCTGGTTCTGTGGGGAGAGGATATGAACAGCTCTGTGTTACTCCTACCCATTCTGTTGAGGACAGTTTTCCACTGGGAAGCACTAGGAGCCGTGAGGTGCATCCTGAGCCATTTAACACACTGAATGGGTGCGAGCACGTTTTGGGGGGGCAGCACGTTTGCAAGTGTTTGCAACTGTGGGCCCCGTGTTGTCAGAGCAGAGTGGCCTTCTGCATGTCACATTGCCAACAGAGTTGTTGCCTGTTTACTCATTCCCCTTGTCTGATGGGATGGCCAGGGCAGCTTTGCCTGATTTTCAGCATCTGTAACCTGCTCTACTTAACTGGCTAACTTTTATAGGTAGAAAGCGTGTTATAGTTAGGCATCCACTTCAGTAAAGGGGATATGTTGCCTAGTGCTGGTGGGAGGAATTAGTATTATTGAACTCAGTTGTAGGCAGAGTTATACAATATATACATAATAGATGTCTGCACTTGATCAAATAGATCGTATGTTTGTTTTTTTTTTCTTGTCTTACAATATGAATTTTGTGGGCTAATCTTTAGCTTCAAGTAATACAAAAACATAACAATAATGAACATTCCCACACTTCCAGTTTCCTAGAACTGAACATGACCAACCATTCCAAGCTGTTACAATTACAGACACTCTTGAAGCAGCCCTATTTTTCTTGCCCAGAAAAGGGCAAATATATATATATATATTTATTTTATTTTTTTTTAAACAAAATATTTCAATTCTGCTGTGAGAAATTATTTTCTGAAAAGGACTTGCTTCAACACTTTTTTTTTTTTTTTATGAGCTTTACTTGGAACTTAATAGGCTTTATTTCACTTCCCATTCTAGGAAGATTTTGGCTTGACAGTAGAAAATATTCCATGCCTATATCCCACATTTAAAAGAGTATTTTTGCTAGCTCTTTGATGGAAGCCACTCTACGTAAAAATCCTGAACTGCTTTAATTATTCAATTTAAAAGATCTCAGTGCATGTTTGTTTTTGTTTTTTGTTTCTTGTTTTTTTTTGGTTTTTTGTTTTTTTAACAAAACATATAGTTCTGCTTTCTGAAGATCACTTGATTATTTTCTGGCAGTGCCTATACACGCATTTAAAGCTAGAGGCTGCTGTGACATTTTCATCACATTATGCAATATCATCCTCTGTGTGCTAGACAAACTAGCCTCTTAAAAATCTTTTCATAGAAAGCATGCAATTAACTGTTACACAAAGCTTGTTTCAAGTTATCTACAACAAGAAGTAATAGGGAAGATTAACTTACCTACATAGGCTAGCAAGTTTGCACTTAAGCTGGATTTCTCCATTTCATGAAGAGAGACTATGCTGCTGTTGAGGAGACGTGGAATGGCACAGAACTCCCTGAATTACTACCAAATAAGAAAAGGCAGGCTTTACCCTGCATGTAGTAGTAAATGATAAAGACATTTGGCCACAGAGCAGTGACAGAAAGCCTAAATACATAGAAAAGATAGGAAATTCAGATTGGAACATAAGGACTGGAAAAAGTATTAATGGAGCAAGAGTGAAATGTGATTACATGAAAAAAAAAGGGCTGGGGGGGAAGATATGTACTTAGTAAAGGTTAATTTTAAGGAACTCTTGAGGCTACTGAATGCATAAGTGTAGCAAAATTCCAGGGACTTTTGGAAATGTCAGATATAACTGCTATCATGCAATTACTGTCTGATTTCTGGGAACATGTCTCAAAAGAGTTCAGACATTTTCTTTCTATCATCTGCCTGAGGCCACAACACTGAAGGCAGCAACATTTCAAGCTGAAGGTGCTGCCAAAAGAAGCAATCCCACTCCTATCTTCCCTGTACTGCTTTCTTCCTTCTACTGCACAAGTATTTGTGTTTCCATGAGACATATGAGATCAGGGAACTAATCTTCTCCCACTTGCCCCCAAAAATGTCACTTTTAACCCTCATTAATTCCCTGATCCAATTCCCAGCACAGTGACAAAAACACCTGCGTCAGCGATAAGTATGTGGTGGTAAAACGAGCAGTCAGTGACGTGGAAAAAGGTGGTATGGGGTTTTTCTTGGCAGCCAATGTCAGCCTAAAGTGTTCAGAAGCCTACAATCCATGGGGCTGTACTGATCCAACTTAGAGCAGATTCTCAGCTATCCATCAAGATTGATTTTTGTTGCTTGGAATCCGTATGAAGCATGGAGGCAAAACCTCAGTTGTAACAATGAAGGCATTCCTTTTGCTGTGCCAGAGAGATGTCTTGTCCTTCAGTGAGCATGGCTTCATTGTCCTTCATGGCATGACTCCAGCCTGTCTGCTTCTCCTTAGGCAGAAGGGGTGATCAAGTCCTGCCATTTCCTCATGCCCATCTGTTGCTTTGTGCAAGTGCCTACTTTGCCCACCCAGATAAATGGATTTCATGCAGCTTCTAATGTCACAGTAAAAAGTTCACCCACTTCTCACTGTGCATCCTGATACACCACATCTCTGTATTTGTTGCACTATTGGCATAAAGGTGTGCACTGCAGACTGCTCACCAAAGCAAGCCACTATGGATGAGATACATAAGGACATAAAGAACTTTCTCTGGGTGGAGAAAGTTTTGAGGGTGGTTATCAGTTTGACCTGTGATTCCATTTTGCCTCAGACACAGTAATATTTGCCTGTAAACAGCCTGAGGACACCATTTTTTTTCTTACACAAACAGACATTCCCAAATATCCTTCCTGGATTTGCCTATGCAGACACTGAAACATTTGATTTGAACTGTAATTGAAATTACAATCTCTATTCAGGTCAGGATATTCCTCTTCTCCTTTCATACTTTTGTAATTAATACTGATTAACTAAGACAAAGTTTTAACGTTACTCATTAGGCACCTTACTGCTGAAACTGGGACTCCTCAACTGCCGATGCCCCAGGTGACAGAAGAGCGGTGGTTGGGTTCATTTCTTCTTCTGGGCAGACAGTGTGCCATGCTAAAGAGTCAAAGCTCAACTAAATTCTGGATTTTGGCCTTTTAAATAAGAACAAAATTTGATAATAGGACAGTATCTGGCTTTAACCACCTTCCCAGTTTGGTTGCCTCTAAGGATTCTAATTTCCTAAATTATTCTTTGTCACTGGGTAAGGGATTAAGATGAGACAAATTTAGGAAAAATTTATTCTCAGAAAGAATGATGAGACTTGGAACAGGTTGCCCATGGAGCTGGTGGAGTCACCGTTTCTGGAGGCAACTGTGACACTGAGGGACATGGATCAGTGGGCATGGTGGGGAGGGGTTGATGGTTGGACTAGATGATCTTTGTGGTCATTTCTAACCTTAATGATTCTGTGATTCTAAGAAATGAAGCAGTAACTGCCCCCAGTTGCCTGTCTGCTCACCACCAGTGTAGGAGGAGTGTGTGCAGAGGGCACAGCAACACACAAATCTGACGATGCTGAATCTGCTCTGCCCTCTTGCCACAAACCTGCTGCTGCCTGTATTTATCCTCTCCTGCCCTGTAGATTCACAGTACTACAAAGATACATGGTACAAATCCACCACCACCACCCTTTGGTTTATGAAGTGTTTTCCGTGAGTACAGAGGACAGAAAGAAACTGGGGAACAGAGAGGAAGTTGGAAAACAGAAGAACTGCAGATCCTGAACACCATAAAAAGCACCCTACTATAGTAAATTTTAAAATTATAAGACTCCCAGGGTCCCACTGAAAGCGGAGAAGCAGAAAGGAGAGAAGGAACTGTGGCCAAAGATTACAGATCCATAGCACTACTCCTTATATACTTAAAGCACATTGTAATTAAATGAATGTATTTTGACTTTCCACATTGAAATAGATGATAGAATCTGCTCTTTCAAGCTGAAAACCTTTTCAAGCTGTCCTTTCCTGAAAATAAGATATCTTTTATTTTACATTAAGTTATATGACTGAAACACATGGAAAATCTAGACCTAGAATATTTATAATAACTTATGTAATTAACATCATGAGGATTTGGGGGTCTGGATAAGACAGGAAAACAAAGACATAGCATTATTGTGTCGGTGAGTTCACATCAGTGAATATTATGGCATGTGCAAAAAGGATTCATCAGGCCAGCTTCTTATACTATGAAGAAAACCAAGACCAACCTTTGATGTGAAGTATTATTTTTGATTCTCAACTTGGATTACAAATAATTTTGCATTCTATTTTTAAAGCAAAAATTTCTGGATTTCCATATAGATTTTGCACTGGGAGGTTTGCAGAACACCTTGAAGTGCAGCTTTCCATAAAACATTCTGGATAAGGTATCTAGTTCTAATTCTAGCAACTGTGAAAATGAACTTGGTCAATTAGACAAGGACATGAATTTTAGGCATGAAAAATGTCAGTTCTTTAGCCAACATGTCAGGACTATAATTCCTTCTCTTACACACAAGAAATGTAAAAGAGTAAAAATGGTCTCACATTTATAGCACTGTTGCTTCTGCAATATTGAGTTAATGAACCTTCCTGACAAGCTTGACGAAATGGAAACTATTTCCTAGATGCATAGGAGAGTGAATGCTAATATTTGATATCAGAGACAAAATCTGAGATGTTACAGTGAAAGCTATACAGAGACATATACTGAGTTAAATCAAATCCTTGTTTCCCATGGTACTACTGAGATAACAGAAAAATAATATTTAATACCTTGATTCTTTCAGTGTCTCCAAACCCTCCTGCTTCCACTGAATGAATGAATACCTACTAGAGTCACAATCTGCATTTACTTCATTAACCCACAGAGCTGATGTCATTTACTGAATCAACATAATTTCCTGTAGATTATGGGTTTCCTTAAAGGTTTCTTGTTCTAAGTATCGATTATTCCCAACCCTCTTTAATTCTGGCCAGAGTGCAGCTCAAGGGAAGCAGGTCTGCCAAAGAGAAGCTATTTGCTGGGCCATGAGCCTTTGCCAAAAAGCAAGCAGAAATTAACACTCCCTTCTTTCTTTGTTTTACCTTGTCATTCCCTTTGGAATATGCAGCTTTCCAACTGGCTTTTCCTTTACATGAGTATCTTCACTCTTGTTCATTTATACATAGACTTTGTAATTTCCCAGCCCTACTCATATATTCCTCCATTCAAAAAGACAGGATATGAACGTCCATTGTGTGAATACCACTTAAATGTACTATTATATTAGAATATTCTTATAAAATCATTTTATTTTCCTGTAAAGTTATGGTTGCCAATACTGGAATGTAAGTGAAATGTATACTGGGACATGAAGATATAAAGATATATGAAATGACTTGGATCAGTAGTAGAATTTGCTTTTCATATGATCTTACTTTTTTCCAGATTTAATTCAGGCAATCTTTCTAAGCTAAACATTGAATTCAGAGGTAAGGGCTATGTAAGTGCTTATATTAAAATGCCTTTATTCATGTACATGAGTTAATTCAGGCATATGCACTTCAACATCTGCTAGAGGGGCATCATTACATTCTTAATCTGAAAAATGTATTCTCAACGTATTTATCCCATTTCCACTGAAAAAAAAAAAAAATGAAGTTTCCATTTTATTACCCTTCCTCCATGAAGGATATTAGCAGTATTCTCCTGACTTTACAAACTGCTGTCTCTACTTTACATGAGATTACCTAAGACTGAGTAGAGGGATCTTCTAACCTAAGTTACCTTGGTTTGTTATTTTTTTTTCCCATCATAGCTTTCCTATCTAAGAGAACTAAGTATTTTAAAAAGCACCTTAAATTTCCTATGCAAGTATTAACAAAGCATATTGCATATCACAAAGTTTTACAATTCTCCAAAACTTTTAAACAAATTGTAATCTAAAATGAAATTATGGAAAATGATAAAATAATTAAGTGGAATGTGCTCAATGTTTTATATTCTCCAACCTGGCCATATTTACTTCTGCATTTCACTACTGCTGTCGTAGGCAGATCAGCTTGAGCAGTGAGCTCTGGTTTGATCTCCATCAGCTAACTTTGATCTACCTATATCACACAGAGTATTTTCCAGATGGCAAATACAATTATCTGAGTTAGATGAATTTTCAGGAGAAAAAAAGTCCTAATTCATCTTGTACTCAAAACAGTCAAGCGGGACATTCTGTGAAGTTGAGTAAATGCAAATCTTCATTTGCTTGATTGAAAAATAGTCTTTTTTATTGCATCTTATTTTTGCCAAGAGAATGGTGTAAAGAAACATGCCTCTGTGAGCACTGCCTTTGCCAGGATTCACACTGTACACATTTTTGAGTCCTTGTATGTTGTTGTTTTGCCAGTGATTTCAATCTAGTATTTCCAGGGGAACTTTAAAAATAAAATAAAATAAAATAAAATAAAATAAAATAAAATAAAATAA
>NW_024884253.1:14035296-14087662 GCF_019232065.1 Centrocercus urophasianus
AAAATAAAATAAAATAAAATAAAATAAAATAAAATAAAATAAAATAAATATATATAAAACAGTATAAAATACAAATAAGACTAGAACAGTAGAACAGGAATGCATCTATTTGATTGAAAAGATAGCTTTTGTAGATTACTAGAAGTTAGGTTCTCCATAAGATTCACAAGTTAAGGAGCCAGATTTCCCTGTCAGGGACAAATTTACTCTGAGAAACTTCCTCAGTTTCACCCAAATTTTTTTGTTGTTGTTTCAAATCAGTGTCAATGCAAACCTGAGAAAAAGGAATACATATTTCTTGACCTTGGCCATAATATCCTATTCTGCTACAATCCGTAGCATTACAATCCGTAGGATTACAAATATGTTATTGGTGATAATTATTATCTGATTGTATCTTTAATGTCATGTGTTTATTTTACGTTTTTTGTTGTGAAGGGAACTGCCCATGGAAAGAACCAGAACTGATTTTCAGGGAATTTTCTTTGGAACTAACCGTGCTGAGCACACAAGCATATTTTTATCTTTAAAGGCTCAAGGTTTAAAGTCCATCAAATGAAGCAAGCCAATAAATCAATGTAGTATCACCCCTTCATTTATCATTTTCAATTAAGCATAGAAATCTTTATAGAGAAAATTTTATCTGTAATGAAGTTTGGTCCAAACAGCCTTTCCTGGACCCACCTCGTCTTTACCCAGATAGAATTTTAATGTCTCAGAAATTTAATCCACTTCAGAACGATGATCTGCATTTACTATTATATGTGTAAATTGTAGCTAGAGTCATTTTAAATCTCTTTAATCGCTTAACCATCTCCCCATATCTCAACTGATAGAAACTAAGAACAAGTTCTTCACTTCTTGAATTTTAAAATACAACTGACTTTTTGCTCTGCATTCCCATGTCATTTCCATGATTTGATTTTGGTCATAAGTAAGAGTTAAAAGATGTGCCTTAATGAAGATGAAACTGATTAAGGTGATTTGGGATGAAAGGCACAATAGAAATGTCAAATATTGCTACTATTCACTTCATTAGTGGATGAAACTAGCAGAGTCTGTCTGCAGTCACTTTCTCATTTAAGACATTTGGTTGTTTACTTAATTCTTTCAAAAAAAAAAAAAAAAAAAAAAAAAGAGACATGACATCACCCTAGATTAGCTGGAAATTTGATTTGAGTTTGTAATTTCAAGCTTTCAAGCTTATGGTGGGGTTTTTATTTTTATTTGTTTTATTCCTGGGGACATTATGCCTTCTGTGAGTACATGCGAAACTCCAATGTATGTTTCAGAAAACAAAGAACAAAAACAAACAGAGAAAAACCAACAACAAAGCTTGTTGGCACTCATATGGCTCTTGAGAGATAACTCAAGTTCCATAGATTTTCCTAGAGTACCAACTATAAATGGTGAATGATTTATTGACAGCTTCACTCTATGGGCAATTTTTACTCTCTTTTCAAAATAGCTGTCTTTGGTTTGCTTCTCAGAAATGTGTCTATTTGTCAGCAATTTTCATATTTCTTGAAATTTTTGCAAGAGTAATTCTAGCTAGTATCTTAGTAGTCTTCATTACAAAATTAGATACCTTATTACTGCAGTTATTATTTGCCTAATATTTGTTTGGTATCTCCAGTATTAGTATTTGTTTGTACCTCCAATATGTTCCAGTGTTCACAAACATAAAAATATAAAGACAGTCCATTTTCTGAAGTGCTTCAACTTTAAAAGCCAGGCACGCTGAGGAAGGATGCACTGGGATTTCAAGAAGTAAAGATGGCTTCTGGTCGAGAGGATTACTTGTGGAGGTAAGTGTAAGTGGCAGAAATTGAATCTAGGATTCAGCTTTTCAAATTGCAATCAATCTTTGCTGTGAGTATTGTCAAAAACAGAAAAATCTTGGCCGTGTTGAAGTCAAGGGCAAAACTTCAATTGGTTTCAGTACAGCTCTTTCCGCAGTAGGATTTAAGGGACTCAGAGGGAGAAAGAATAATATTGGAGTGACTGGAATGTGGTGGACTTCCCAGAAAATGGATCAGGGGTAAGTTCATCATCTTCTGAAATGTAAGATGCTGCTGCCTATGTCTGGACACACAATACTAGTCTAGGCAGGTCCTTTGATCTGCACATGTATATAAAATACTTTCTGCCTCCACAGCAACTTCTAATCACATTTTCCAAGTCCTGTAATCTAGCCAAAACAATAATAGTAAATCATTGATATTCAGATCTTAGGCTCGTATCACAATAGACAGACAATTCTCCTGAAAGATCTAACTCCTTATACGTCTGGACAAGGATTTTATCTGTGCTTTTATTATGCCTAATGTAGTTTCAGCATTTGAAAGAAATGGCTGTAAGGATCTTTGAAGGATTTGAAGCTGCTGAATAAAAGCTCAGACAGTTTTTTTCTTCTCCCGCTTTCACTACTTTCTTAATCAATTATTTCAATTTGTCATTGCTAATGGAATTATCCCTGACACCTTCTCCTGTGACTTTTTTTTCCTGCTTAAAAGCTTTCCCTTCTATTTCTGTTACTTAGCCTTCATTTTCCTTGTTCTTCTGGTAATTGAATTTCTCTCAGAGTATCTTCCCTGGGCTTTGCTGGTTGTGTAACTGTGTCAAAGCAGTGAGTGTCAGCTTGATACTTTTGCAGTTCAAGTAGCTGAGGTGGACTAGGGAAGGATCTGTCACATTTGAGTAGAACTGACTTTACTGACATTCCTGTCAAGTTTGGAACATGAGAGTAGGTGCAATCTGCATCAGCGTTCTTTCACAGTTGCTTGAAAAGATCGCTTTTCAAATGAGTTCTAGAATTGCCTGCTGACATTTCCACATTTTGTAGCAGCTTTCAAGTAATTATTGTTCCTTAAATTAATTATTTCTTTTCTCCTTTGTTTCTACAGTATAAATTAGAAAATAATAGAAAGGTTCATGTGCTTGTATTTCCCAAATGCCAGGTTTTGCTTCTTTGAACCTTTATACTATATGGGAACTGTGTTCTAGAAACAAAATGCACATTCCTGCATCTAATACTAAGACATTTAAAAAAAAATTAAATGAATGAATAAATAAATAAATAAATAAGCAACTTGCTATTTTCAAAACCAAAGCATTCCAATGGTTTTACCCAGATGAAGCCTTTTTTCCCAGCCAAAAGATTCATGGATTTATGACACTGATAGATTTTCAGGTGATGAAGCCCAATACCAGTGTTTATGAACAAAACAAATAATACCTTATGTTACTTGATGATTTTTGTTATTTTATTTTATACTGATTCATTAGTATGGAGAAGAATTGAAGTCTGTAGACTGAGCAATGGATTTCTGCTTGGGGGCTGGAAATTTTAAGACTCTTCCCTTCTTTTATCTCCTTCTATTTATCCTCAGTCTGCAGACCGATGAAGTTTAGGTTAGAGACTGCCGCTTTACTGAGAGCTACTGAAAGCCCAATGTACAGTGGGGTCTATTGCCCTCTACTGGGTCGAATTTCACACCTGTTTTAGCTCCTACTTATTGACTTTCTGAAGAGGTTTCTGTAAAGGTTGATCTGCAAGTTGCTGCTGATGTCCTGGAAGAAGCTCATCTCATAAGAATTGAAAAACCCTGCTGTAAATATCAGTGCTGTGCATTTGGGACAGGACGAATGAATTTCTCCAGCTCAAAGTTGTAGATTACATTGAAGACAGTGTTTGTACAGATGTACTCCTGGGAGACAGTTTAATCCTCTATACATCTAAATATATAAGAACTTTGCAACTATATGGCAAGAAAATCATTACTTGCATTCTAAAGTTAATTTCAACCAGTTGATACTAATGTAGTTCAGAAGTCTTGGAAGTGGTTTTACAGCGAGTCTGTCATTGATCATCAACTGCAATATATCTGTGAGATGTGTTAATTAGGTTACCTTCACCATCAATCCTATTACATGGGTAGCTCAGGACTCTTTACAGAGTCCATGCTAGGTACTAAGTATGTGAATTTCTCAATTTAACAGAAATGATTGTGTAAGTCTTATGTTTCTCCCTACTGATATCATGGGTGATGTTTAAAAGATTTAGTATTGCACCAGTTGCAAAGTTGTTCTGTAACAAGTTGCCTTTCTTCAAGATAATTCCAGGATAAGTTGAAGGTAGGGAGTATTTAGCAGCTTCAACTTACTGTGTTATGGGCTTAATGAAATATGGAAAATACAGATTGAGAGATTGGAAGTTTTCATTCAGATACAACATGTCCTGGAAATCAGCATGAGTTTTGGGCTCAAATGATGGTATTTTATGAGGAAGACATTGACTGGAGAATTCAGAGGAGTGGCCAAGAGTTTTCAGAGCTTTCTGCCTGGGGGTTGTAGTTTATGGCTCTTCCTGCAGAGCAAAAATATTATAAAGGAAAATCACATTACATGTTCACAGAAAAATCAGGGTTATTCTCAGTGCTTTTGTGGTGGGTTGACCGTGTGTGGCTGCTGAACACCCACCCAGATGTTCTGCCACTCTTCCAGCTCAAGAAGACAGGGAGAAAATATGACAAAAAAGAGCTCAGACAGGTTCAGATAAAGACAGGGACATCACTTTGCTGCCACCATCATGGCCACCACGGGGGTGTTACAGTCAGCCTGTACTTTGTGTTCTACTCCAGGATGAGGTCTCCACAGACTGCATTTCCTTCAGAAAAAAATGTGTGTTCCTTAGGCTGCTCTGTGGATATCTGTGTGCTGCAGGGGAATCTCTGCTCCATTGCCTGGAGCACCTCCTCACACTCCTTGTTCTCTGAACTTTCAGGGCTGTATCTCACACTTCTTTTTTCTGTTACTCCTCACACCATTTTCCAGCATTTTGACCTTTCTGAAATCAGTTTTCCCCAAGGTGCCACTGTTACAGTTTCTGGGCTCAGTTGTGCCCTACGGTGGGGCCCTTGAAGCAAACGTGTCTGGAACTGCCTGTGTCTGACACAGGGCAGTCCTGGCCTCTCCTCACAGACACCCCTTTCACCTGCCCTCCACTACCAAAGCCCTGATGTAGACAGCAAGTGCAGCTTTAAAATTATCAGTTAACTAAGTCTTTTTCAGAAGGACAGGAAAACTGAACTACCAAAGCCTGTTACAGCTGGGTTTACAACTCTACATACTTTATATGCAGGCCCAAGCTGAAGTTTCATCTCCCCTTTTGTTCTATGTACCACTTTGTACCCCAGGTGAATGGCAGATTGGGTGCTAAGAGCCTTGGCAGCTGTCTGAAATAAGCCATGCAGCCCACTTTTGTATGCTGAAACATTTAGAAAATGGCAGGTAATGCAAGTAGCATTACTCCAGTGACTTACTCAGAAATTATTTAAGATGATGATGTATCACACTGATTTCATTTAATTTAACAGAAGAAATTGACATTTGAAGATGAAAGTGTTAGTCTGGAATCTACAGTGAGTGGCTGAAGAAGCTAATGATTGAATGCTATTCAGAGTGCACTAAGAGAAGTAATTGCCATTTCTGCTCTTCCCTTACTGCTGACACAGTGCCTATAGTATTAGTAACCTTTTTTCTGCAAAGAACTTTTGAGAAATGATCCTTGTTTTTGTTAATTGCATTGCATTGTTTGCAAGTAAAGCATAGAGAGTATGTTCCATGTATTTTATCTTTGTAAGATAAAGTGCCAATGACTACTCCCTGTAGACACTGACATCTAACGAATGTCATCTAACAAATCTAACAGAGATAGAGCAGGCAAAATGCACCAGGATACATATAGAACAACTATGGGAAGGCTTTAAATATACATGTATACATGTGTATAAAGACTATCATTTTATGTCAAACTGAGACTGGAGTTTTAGGAATGCTTTGAAAAGTGTTGAGGATTATCAGAATGGAACTGCTGCAGACACGTACCTTGAAGGTCTGGGTATGTCATTCTAGTCTGGCTCACAGTTTTGTTCCCACAGAATAACAGATTTAGCAGCTTACAGAGATTCATATTTATCTCAATCCAAAAAATTGTGGTTTAACAACGGAAAGTCGTGTGTTTTACACTTGTTACTGAGTATCAATAGGAGGTACAAAAAGATCATGGTTATCGCAACAAGTGGCATCTGCTTGTGACATTTTTCATTCTGCAAAACCCGTGCTCAGAACTAGGGTTTTCGTAAATAGGTTTAGGAAGTAAAGGGAAGGTGACCTGTTGATTAACGTGCCGTTGTGATACTACCCTGACAGTAATTGAATTGCCATTTCGTGAGATTGTGTTGCCCTCTAGAGGTCGGTCCCCAACTGAGGTCTGCAAATGGTTCTTACTCATCAGTTTGTGTAGCAGACCTCTATCTATGGAGGAAGAAGTTATTCAGTTGAGTCCCACTTGACACCTATAACTGAATGCGTCAGTGAATTCCACAAAATCCACGTCCATGTTGTATTCTTCTTAATGGCTAATATTTTCTTGCAGACTTATTTCTTCAGTATCTTACTGAGGCTTGATGTCTATTTTCACTAGTCGAAAGGCAGTGAACAAATATACTTCAACATAAAAATCAAACACAAATAACAACAGTAGGTCTAAAGTGCTCTTCTACCATGTAGTGAAGATGGTGTTTAATTTGGTCCCGCAACACACATTCCTAGAGGTACAAACTGCTGTGAAGGCAATCGGTAGAAACAGCAGAACTACATTTAAATTAATAAATCAAACTGTACTTGACTTCTTGATATTTGAACTTTATCATCTCTACTGTTCAGCTGCTAGAGAAGTCTCTAAAAATAGTGATCTTTGCTAACTCGCAAGCTTCTAAACAATTCAGGAAATAAACACAGTCTGATTTTCCCAATATCTGCGTAAGTGACCATCTTGTAGCTGGAAAGAATTTGGTAGAATGGACATTGGCTTTGGGAGACCATTCTGTGCTTGAGATTGGTTCTAGGAGGCTTTATATCCTACTGTATCTACAGCCAAAATAATTGTCAACTGCTTTAGTGAAAAATTTCAGGCCAAAAGTGTATTGTTTTATACCAATAAATTAAAGGAAAAAGCTCATTAATTACAGTGACACGTATTGAAATTCTATAATTACAAGGCTATGGAAATTCTTTGAGAGAAGACAGAAGACTCTTGAATAGGTCATTTTTCCAGTATTTCTCAAAATCATTGCAAAATAGTTCACTTTTTATCTACTGTTGGTGGTTTTTTGTTTTATTTCCTTTTGTTGTTGTTTGCTTGTTTTGACTTTTTACAAGCTGGAACCAAACAGCTTCTTTGATTGAAGAATAAAAAAAAAAAAAAAAAAAAAACCAAACAAAAAAAAACCCACCAGATTTAACATGCTAGAAGGAATAGAAAGAGGACTTGAACAGCATGGATGCCTGCGATAAGTGCTTACATGGTTGTGTTTAACTCCACACTTATAATTGTAAAGTTCCAAATTGATTTAGGGCACCATTTTGTTCAGTATGGCAAGAGTTATGATTCTCTCCATTTTTCATAGCAATTTTCTTCTGAATAAAGAATGAAGCCATCCTTACTTGACTGATTAGATCTGAGTTCTCTGACTTCTTACACACTCCTTGTGGGTGGTGTTACTGATGTCTACTGATAGTTGTGAACTCAGAAGGAAAACAAAGAGTTGCATGTAAAGAGTAAGAAATAAAAATAATATGAGTTACAAAAGCATAGAATCACAGAATTGCGGGAGTTGGAAGAGACCTGAAGAGATCATCGAGTCCAGCCCCTCTGCTAAAGCAGATACTGCACAAAAGGTTGCACACGTCCAGATGGGTTTTTAATTTTTCCAAGAGAAGAGACTCCACAACCCTTCTGGGCAGCCTGATCCAGTGCTCTGTCACTCTGACAATAAAGGAATTGTTCTTGCATGAGTATGGAACCTCCTGTGTTCCAGTTCCTAGCCATTGCCCCTTATTATACTATTGCTCTTCACTGAAAAGAGTTTGCCCTCATCAACTTGGCTCCCACACTTTAGATATTTATAAACAGTGATGAGATCCACTCTTGGCCTTCTCTTGTTCATACTGAAGAATCCCAGGTTACTCAGTCTTTTCTCATAAAGGAAATGTGCCAGGCTCTTAAACATCTTTGTTGCCCTCCCCTGGACTCTCTCTTGCAGTTCCTGTCCTTTTTCTTGAATTGCAAAGCCCAGAACTGCAAACAGCATTCCAGCTGAGGCCTCACCAGGGTGGAGAAGACTGGGAGGGTCAGAGAGTTGTTTTCCTATCGTGGACATCTGTGAAGTTGCTAATAGAGAAATTATGATGAATGCTTGTTACAATTCATGTAAATCTGGGCTGATTATAGCAGGGTCTCGTCACTGAAGGTCTTTCCTATGTATTAGTAGTAAAGAATTTCTGTTAACAGTTCCAAATAATTGAATCAAACATAGGTCATCTATTGTAGTACCTTATCTTGCAGTTACTGGCTGCTAAAGAAAGTCATATGAAAAACTGACTTGTTAAATGCAAAAAAAATCCACTTATTATAGACAAGTCTGTAAATTTAGAGGCTATCTTAAATTAAGAAAATAATTATACTGAAGTCATTTTAAAAAAAGTTTGTTCTTAATTAATGCTGGATTTTATTATTTGTTATGACTTTTATCTTTCATCAGTCTCATTAAGCCAAGATATATCTAAGTTACTTTTATATATATGTGCATTGCAATGTACCTACAGATTCTTGATCTGTAGAAGGATAAATTGCCTCAGTGACGCTTTCTGAACTTACTTTTTTACTAATTTTGTGCAGTAACCTATGTATGAAATACAAGGACAAAGTAACAAAAGTTTGTTGCTTCTCAGACATTTTTCATTATTATGTGCAGTGTTATCAAATTCCTTTTAGCAGTGCAGGCAATACTACATCACTATATCGACACAATCTTCTGTTTATATTTCATGTAGACACACACACCATTGCATACAGATTGTGAGTTTGCTTCTATACTTATTTCTCACATATACTGACTTTGACCTACGTCAGATGGATAGACAGTTCATTTGCTCATTTCCTTGTTAATTTCTTTTTATGGTCATTGTGTATCACCTTGAATTTACCAATATTGATTTTCATTTGCCTCTACATGTGGCTTCTTTGTATCAATGGATTTTTTCAGTGTCTACTCCTGTGTCTACACAGATCAGCCCATATAATTATATGAATATCTTGTTACTCAAAGGTCCTAAAGTAGCAGGAAAGACAACAGCCTGTTCTGCATTTGTGAGATGGATATCTTCTGAAGTCCAGAGGCCAATTATTTGACCATATTAACTGTCATGGCATCTCTGAAGTTAATGCAATTTGGCCAAAATTTGGCATAAATTTAAGCCAGCTGAAGGTCTTTTATGTCTCACGAAGTGAATAGCACTATTAGCACAATTTTAGTGGCTATATTCACATTTTCAGTGGTATAAACCTGTTTCCTTTTCAGACTTTTAAAGTAATATAACTAAAGACAGTTGTTGATGTTCACTGGAAAAAAGCTTGAAATGTTCATATATTGCAAGTGACACATACGAGTTTGACGTTTCTGACCAACTCCATCCGGTATTACTGAAGAATTAATGTGAAGTGTGTGATTTTGGCACCAGAAAGATCAGTGTAAAAGACCAATTAGAGATAAAAGAAGTCACTAAACTTGTTTACACAGCTGGACTTTCAGTCACAGGCTGATCTCCTCCTTTCATGTGCTTCTTTTTCTTTTTTCTTTCGCTTTTTTTTTCAGGGTCTGAAATTTAAAGGCACAGGATAGAATATTTTGAAAGTCGTTTGCCATTACGTTAGCTTCATTTTCTCCCTGCAGAACTCAGTGTCCTAAAGTAACATTATAAAATCCTATGAGTGCTTTTAGCTAATGGATATTACAAATGAAGACAGAATATACAGCGAAGTAGATCCCTGTAAGTTCCTATGCAGAAGACTGACCTGAAGTATAAAATTCAGAGCAAACTTTTCCTAAACATAATGCTGAGCTTCTGCCCTGGTTCTTCGAACTGTGTGGTATGACTTGGGAAGCTCAGATTTGGTCTCATTATTATTTGTTCTAATTACTATTTTAAGATTTTTAAAAGCTGCGAAACAGTCCGAACTGCATACGCAGTAT
The DNA here is from genome assembly GCF_019232065.1 of Centrocercus urophasianus. NCBI lineage: Eukaryota > Metazoa > Chordata > Aves > Galliformes > Phasianidae > Centrocercus > Centrocercus urophasianus. The sequence continues at coordinate 14,045,394 of NW_024884253.1, forward strand.
GGAACTGCTTCAGAATCAGCCACTAAGCAATCCAAACCTCTGGCTATCATGGGCTCGCAGTCGAAACACTTTTTGAAGCACAAAGACACTTAAATTTAAAACCTTGCATTGAGAAAATACTGTAAAGAATATAGTCACATGGAGTAAAATATGTGGAGGTATCATTGGCATCTCATCAGTCAGATGCTCCAGCTTCCAGTAATGCATTTGATGTCTTTCCACTAATAATCACAGAATCATAGAGTCTTTTGAATTGGAGGGGACCATTAAAGGCCATCTAGTCCAACTCCCCTGCAGTGAACAGGGGTATCTTCAGCTAGAGCAGGGTGCTCAGAGCACTGTCCAGCCTGACCTTCAGTGTCTCCAGGAATAGGCTTCAACACCATTTCTGGGCAACCTGATTCAGTGCCTCCCCACTGTTATCATAAAAAACTTCTTCCTTACGTCCCCTCTTTAAATTTCAAACCATTTCTCCTCGTCCTACCACAACTGACACTGCTGAAGAGTCTATCCCCTTCTTTCTTATAACCTCCCTTTAGATACCGAAAGACCACTATCACTCTTTGAATATAATCTCTCTTTGAATATAATCTATCTTTGAATATGGTTCCTCTCTAGAATAACCTGTGTTTTCCAATATTCAGCCTCAGTTTGGTTCACTGAAGTGGATCTACTTGAATCTGTAGAAATACTCTGACTAAAATGTGTTTGCATGATTTTATTTTCTTTCTCTTGGGCAAGCATGCTTTTTCTGTCCTCGTTCTTTTCTCTCTTGTCAACTATTGGTATTGTCAAAAAGGACTCTGGATTAGACTTGGATTAGGTACTCCTGTATCACTTCTGACTTCTCACTTTGAGAGAAAAAAATAATTGAGTATTTATTTTTCCCTGTTAATTTTTTTTTTTTTTTTTTTTTTCCATGAGCCATGTTATGGCCCCAGTGGTAGCAATAACACTGGAGTTTTCATTATTTCAAACATGCACCATCAGTTTGTTAGAAGCCACTCAGGCATCATGTGAGTCTTGGCACAGGGAAAATAAATGGCTGAGGCAAGGGGGAAAATACTGATGTGGAGCTTTCTGTCAGATAAAGAAACCACACAGTGAGCTATCCTTATGTTTTTTTTTTCCTCTGGATAAGCAAATTTTTGTGGATCTGAAGCTATATCAGATACTCACTAGTACATGCTCAAGGGAAAACTAACAGCATACAACTTGGAGCGATAAAGATAAAAGGTTCAAGTCTTGCACGCTGCATCATTCACAGAATGGCTGTTGGACCATAGTTGCTGTGTGGCTGCAGATGCAGTAGTAGAGGGAACATGGTCAGCATGGTAAGCTACCTCTCCTTTATCATTTGTGGAGTTGTCACAGAAAATGATGTTTGTCTGTTAGAATGAGACTAATACTTGAGCACGTTCCTGTGTGAGTTATTCTACCTCAGCTCTTCTGCCTTTAAAAAAACAAATAAAAAAAGCCACAACAACCCAAAAGCAGCAACAACAAAACAACAAAAAACAAACCATAGGCTACAAGCAGTCATTAGTTATGATTGTGGACCTAAGTGCAGCAGCAATTCCCTCTATTCCTGAGGGTTTGTTCGCCAGTGCTCAAGGTCAGAACTCAGGCAGTGCAGCCAGAAGCAGGATCAGAGGTGCATGACAGAGGTGTGAGATGCTTTTTTCCCTCCCTATGGACATGTGTGTTATCCAGGCTGGAGATGACTGGCTACTGCTCTGCACCAGTTGATGTGTTTTGAGGATGATAGTTAAAGTTCTCCTGGTCTGTGTAACAATTCTTTTTTTCCACTGTTCTCCTTTGGTAATACTATCTTATGCTCTTAAAAATAAATTCCTTTCCCTATGTGGAGCATATTGTGTGGGTTCCTGAAGGTTTTGACAAATCTGTTTCCTTTTCTGCATCTTCCTGAAAATGCACTGCTTCTTGGACTGTATCTTAGAGGATAATCACTGAACTTTCACCTTTCCAATCATTTTGCTCTTTCTTGTATTTTGTATTTCCTGCCATATTCATTATGTCTGGATAAGAGTCTGTGGGCTTTGGCTTAAGAGTCTGGCTTCCTTTGCCATCCAAATTTGAACTGTTTTTTACAGGGTTAAGCTGGGTATTTACATGGGTAATCTGGGTATTAATTGCCTCTATCTAAGTATTTTGTTTCTGATATCATTCACTGTTTTGCTTCTTATCAAGGGTTCCACCCCCTATCACTGAGGCTCAAATCACTTCGCTTTTCAACTCCTACAAGCACCCTCTGTTTAGATTTAAGTAACTCATATATTCTATTTTTATGGGAAGTGCAGTTCTAAAATGCATACCTCACGGTTTCAGTGTTAGCCTTGTCTGAGTGAGTTGACTGAAACTATTAAAAGCTTCAAGTGGTTCAGAACAAGCTATTGTCAGAGAGAAAGATTCCTTTTTTTTTTTCTTCTCTTTTTTTCTGTGTGTGTGTGTTCATTTTAGTTTTCATCGCTTGCAGATACAAAGTGAAGCACTGTGTTTAAACTTTCCCAGTTGTCTTCCATGTTTCTGAAGTGTTCCAGCTCTGGTGGGTTTTTTATCTGCTCCATTCTGCTGCTCAGGGTAGAGTTTTAGCTCACACAGTGATTGCTGCTCAGAATTTGCTCAGATAAAGAAATGTGGCACTTGAGGTCAAAACTCTATCTGATCACTCCAACCTGCCTCTGCTCGGTGTCAAAAGGCTCTTTTAAGCTTTTCCTAAAGGTAGTGCTCTCCAGAGGTGGCAGGAGATTGGGTCAGCAACATTTGCAATCTGTAGTAGAGAGCAGTGTTTTGTAATGCAGCAACTCGTGTGAAGTGTAGCAAAACGCCCAAAGTGTCTGATGATCAAGCTATGCGTTTGTGCAGGTAGGATGGCAGTGTGTGAAAAATCAATACAAGCTGTTCTTCTTTCTGTACATATTGCAGGCAGAGGAAAATGTAATTCTGAGATATAATCCAGCTGGAGGGTGGGCCTGAGGGGGACCAAGGAGGATGCCATACAGGCATTATCTCGTAGCAGGCGGCTGGATGCAGGAGCCTGGAGGCAAAGCCCTACCTGCAGAGATCTTCTTGGATGTTTATTTAGGGTGCTGACTTGATCCAACAAAAGGGCAATGATAGGCTAAAAAGACCAACAGCTCTGCAAAACCCACACCATATTTCTCTACAATTATAGAAGACTGAATCCCATCACAAACATGTCTGTATTCTCTTCAACTGCCCAAAGGGCTGTTCATCCAAGCACACTTTCACATGCAAATTCAGCCCCCCCATTAATGTACAAATTAATTGGACTGAAGGACAGAAACCACAGAGCTCTGCTTTCCCAGAAGCTAGTGGGAAACATTTTTCACCTTTTTGTTGTAAATTATTATTTGTATTGATTTTTCCCTTTTGATCTATTTAATAGTTACACATGCTTTGTTTAAAGAAAAAAATTGCTCTCATACCTCTAATGAAATTAGGATTCTGCATTAAAAATGAATGTAATTCTAGAAGTTCAGTCTAATTTACTCCTTTCTGCATAAAGTGCTGCCCTAGATGACCTTTCCTCATTGTGGGCCTTTGGGGATGTGTTCCAAGAATATTTTCTAACAGCTTTAGTAGCAGAAAGAGTAGCATCCAAACATTAGCAGTTCTACAATGTAATGTTTTTCGTCTTCAAAACACGTTACAGACATTGGTGAATTAATAATAGAGCAACAGATACCGAGCATGCATGAATATAAAACATCTGTAGATCTCAATGGAATCATGTTGAGGATAAAATCATTTCGAAAAACACTGAAAGCCTTGTCGTTTATATGCTCCTGAAAGGTAGAGGTAGGCGGATCAATGTAACAGATGCTCGGTGTTGGTAAAAAAATGTAGGAATTTCTTAAGCACGTGAGTGAATTTCAAACAGAAATGCAATAAAATCTGACTGCACACTGGTCTATCTCCCAACAAAAATTGTATTTGGTTAGGGGTTTAAACATCAGTTATGAAATACTTATGCTCTGTAGAACGTGGGTTGAATCCCAGCAGGGTTGACTCAGCTCTTGATCCTGCACTGCAGAGACTTTGAATTCTAATCATTTTAACCTGTGTGATCTGGATGGCATCTTGCAAATACAGATTCTTTCTGCTTGACATGGAGAGAAACTCCAGCAGTAGGACTTATGCAGGTGGGTGAATTAAGAGCCACATTTTCAGACGCACCTTATTCTGGCCTTTATTTCTGGCAGAAGCAAACCTGTAAATGCAAATGAACTCTGACTATTGTTTTGCACAGATTCACAGAGCTGGAAAGAATCTGGAAGGATCATGTAGCCCATCTTCTTGTGCCAGAGCAGCATAGGCTCTATTCATGTCATTGCTGTCAGATGCTTGTCTAAATGGTACTCAGAACCTGCCAGAATGTAGCTCTTCTTGGGTAATCTGTCCTTGAGTTTTACTGTCCTCCCTTTGAAAGTTCTGCCTAGTATCTAATGGCAGTCTTTTAGTCTTCTTTGCTGCAGTTTAATCCTCTTTTTTTCCTATCCTACTTTCCATCTCTGTGTAGACTGCTCCCTTCTCCTTTGCATGCAGAAAGGTAATTCTCATGCCTCTTTCATATTCAGCCCTTAAGAACTGGCTGTTTTCCCACCAAGTGTTCTTGAGACTATATGATATTATATTAGAAAAAAACAGTGGCTAAGTAGGAGCTTATTCTGAACTCTAACAAAGAGCTCTGCTGCTCCAGAAGCAGCCTAGGAAGGGTGATTCATGCTGCTCCTTTTCTTTCTTGAGCTTCCAGCTGTTCTCCCTGCACTGTCCTGTACTTCCCTCCATATGCTGCCTCCAGGCATCATGTACCTTCTGCCCTGTATAAAGAAAACGTAGAAATATAATTTTAATCATATTCAGGTATGTTCTAATTTGGGAAGGACTATGCCTTTTGCAACGTCATTTGAAAAATTTTTACATTTACTAGAGATTGGAGTGGGAGGGAGGGAGTACTTGCATTTATTTTTCCTCTTTTTTTTTTTTTTCTTTTGGCTTAAAAAAAGGATTTTATTAGCTGCTATATCCTCAGTACAGATATTGGTAAAGAGTAAATTTTGTAGTGTCAAAAAAAAAAAAAAAAAAAAAAAGTGTTTCATACGTAAGTAATTTCTTTTCAAATTAATTTTGAGAATCCATTTCTTACCTTGCCTTTACTCCTACACAGCAAGCAAAAAGTCCATAAGGCATTTGATATTATTTCTTAGTAGAATTGCAATAGATTTATCCCGTATACCAAGATGACGAGACAAAAAAAACCCCAAAAAACCAACAAACAACACAACAAACAACAACAACAACAAGAAAAAACAATGCTTTTTAATCCAGAAAGTTAAGAACTGAAATAGGAAATAAAATTCCTTTTTGTTTGTTCATTTGCTTGTTTTTAAAAAGGAGAAATGACACTGGAATTAGCATATGCTGCTTTCATTAGATAGTTTTAAAAATAAGTTTCTAGGGAGCATGATATTCACTGTATTCCTCTCTACTGCCTTGCAAATATGGCAAGCCAAGTTGCCCAGAAGCCCTGCGGGCTGGACACTGCAACATGACCTCATGTGACCAAAGCTGGGCAGACAGCACAGCCCACCATATTTCATAAAAACAACAGCTGCAAAATCAGAGAGTCTATGTGGGCGGTTCATGTTCAGCCTGCCTTGCCTGGTGCAAATAAACAAGGCAATAGTGTTGGGTTTGGGGATGTGCTCAGAGGATGATGGGACCTGCTGGTCATGTTGCTGAGTACTTGATGCTTCTTCCACACTGAACCAGGGGGCAGAGTAGCAATAGTATGGCAGGTGAAAGGTATAATTTCCATCTCTTTTATTTTGGAAATATTTTTCCCAAATCCCCAGAGAAGAGAAGACTGCTTGCTTGTCATCCTCTGCCAGCAGTAAGCTAGTACATCACAATGAGAATCCATAGGTAAAGGCCATTTTGATGAGTTTTCTTCTGTTCCAGGACTCAAGCAGATTTCCATGAAGCATGCTTATTTGCATCATGTTTTCCAATATCTTATAGAAGTTGTGGTTTGAAATACAGTTTTGCCTTTTTTTCTTTGGACAGAATAGAAAAAACATCAGTTGTTCACTACAGGATCACTGTATTGCGACCCAGAGGTGACTGCTTGTATCTCATTGTACTTACTTTAATAACCTTTGGTCACTACTAATTTAAACTGCACATGACACATCAAAGTGAACTTCCAAAACTTGTATTCCAGTAATATTTCCACCAGATTTTATCAGATTTCTATAAGATTTTTTTGTGCTTTTCAGGAAACCTGTCCTATTATAGGGAGCATACAGTGCACGAGGGAAATATCTAAAAATAAACATGCCATGTAAAACTGAAGTTTTTTCCCCTTTAGGATTAAATTACTCTGTCAAACAAAATAAAAATCTACACACTGATACTACTGCTCATTTTGGGAATAAATTTAACATTCACATCTCAGCAACCATTTTTGGTATCCTAAACAGCAAAGCTGTAGTAGACCCTAATTGTAATTTCTACCTTGTGTGTTATTTTCTGCTCACAAAGATAGATTGTAAAAATGGCAGAACGACTTCCCAACCTCAATTTAACAAGAGGATCAGGAATGTACCAGGACATTGTTTCCCACTTGATAAGAATGGAGTGATTACAGAACAGTTATGTGGCTTGTGTTATTTCAATATGTGGCCTAGACTTGAATTAAAAAAAAAAAAAAAAAAGAAAAAAAGAAAAGGAAAAGATTTAGAATATTTATCATAAAATGTTAGCAGACAATCATTACAAAACTCATCACTATCAGATGCTCTTGTCACACAAGCTGCCTTCACTAACAAGAGTGTGTACATGATGCAGAAACTATTACAGAAAATATATTCTGAGTATAATACAACATGGAGACAAGTTCACAGTGATGTTGCTAAATCAGCTTCCTCATTCATTGATCTAACCATGATCTAGCCATGCCCAATTTGTGTTTGATGTGTTTCCATGAATGTTCCGTCCCTCACCTCATCATCCATCTTCAGTCCCTTTCTCTTTTTCAAGCCCTAAGCTTTCAGTTTCACACTATCACAGTCACTAATTTATCAAGGCTCAATCTTTCCTCTACCAGGGATGGCAATCAAAACTGCCTGCTTATCTGTTTTCTCCTCAGGCAAAAAATCACTTCTTAGAGTTTTTCTGTATTGTGTCTGCAGTTTTTTTCCCATCTAGCACTGGTCCACAGTACTAGGCTTATAGATTTTCAACAGTTAAAAAACGAATACACTAAGCCTTGCAGAAAACCTACGTGTATCTGTCATCCAACTGTTTCATATGGCATCTAGACTAGGGGTTATTTGGAGTAGAAGACTGCCTTAATTACATATCCTCAGAGTATTTACTGTGCTGGAGACTGAGTCTTGATGGAACTTCTAGCAGCTTACAAAATGTAGATCTGCACGTCATCCATTATTTTGGATTTCTGAGGATATGTTCACAGGTACACATCACAAAGAAAAGCGAAATCATTTTCATCCTAGAAATATAGCTTCCTGTACATAAGATCTGTGTCAGACATCTTCAGATGTTTGCTACATTATGTTCTGAGCATTAACTTTAAAAACAACATATTTTCAAATCCGACTTTTTTTGAAGAATTAATATATTAGGTGGTGAGAAAGCGAGTAGCTTTCCAGTCAGAACTCAGCCTGATTTCTATGCCTTTACCAAACTTATTCTTAAGTTTTCAAGTTTCCTGTAAATGGCAAGTGATAAGCAGACACCATGCTAAGTCTGAAACAAAACTAGGAACACGAGACAGGCTATGCAGCTAGGGAATGAAAACATTCTGTTGAATGCCGAAAACTGGTCTGTATTCACAGTGAAGATGCATCTCACTTCTCTTCTGTGGTGCTACAGAGAGCAGTATTATCTTCTTTTCAGTGCAGTGTTATTTATCCATTTTGAAACTTCATGTGATAGGTGGAGCCTGAGCTTCCTACACCTCTGCTCACTATAAGGCTTGGGTAAGGGCCTTTGGTGTAGAAGCTGGAATGTGTAAAATAAAGGGAAAAAAAAAATTAAAAACACAAGAATCAACGTGTCAAATTCAGTCAGAACCAAATTCCTGAGGAAAAAAAAGAGTCCTATATAAAGACTGCAGAAGTTTTTTCTTACGCTTTCTTTTGTGATGAACTAAAGGGAAGGACACTCATATCTCATCTCTCCACTGCTAAAATAAAATGCATTTGTAATATTTTGTTGTGTAAGGTTGTCCTTAAATATAATAGAGGGATTGACAACTATTCCACCCCTGTATTATGTTTAATTCATAAACATTCAAAGAATATATCTATTTTTAATCTGAAGTGTCTTACTCTTTTTCAGTTTGCAAGCAGTTGTCCACTTTGATGTTTAGTCAACTTATTTTCTTGTTTTTCAAACAAGAAAGATCTTTTTGTACCTTCCAACTGAGCTGACAGAAATAAAATAATTGTTTTTTATTTGAGTTCTTAGTATCTTAGCCTGCTCTACACCAAAGTTTCATACAGCTTTATAGAATACAAATTTTTAAGTATAGCTTGACCTATCAATCAGTGTATTACATTATTTCCTCTACTGAATTTGAAAAGCAAGTATTGATGCTGAAATGTTTCAGATATATGTGGGTGAGCATCAGAATACAAGACTCTTTCTCCTTTTATTTAATGTGAAGCAAAAAAAGCCCACAACAATTTCATGTATGAACTATGAAATGGGAAAAATCCATTTTGAAAGATAATTTTCCTGCTGTGATTTTAGTGTGGAATCTAAATTGGATAGAATCAAAATCTATATATATTTACTGTTCTCTTGAGGTCAGTTTTAAATGACAAACAGCAGGCCTATATTTATCATTTATTTTATACATACTCTAATACTTGTCAGATTTATGGTATTACACATTGATTTTAAAGGGAGTTGAATCAATGTTTTATGTTGCAAACTACTTGTAGCACTGACTTTTACTGATGCAAATTATAGATGGACTAATCTGTATGAACTATAATATAAGTGCGTTATATAAATTCAGATGAGCATATAAAGAAAACTTTGCTGAAGCAGAAGAGGAGATGACAAGTCTTATTGTATTTCATATTTATTGTTTTGTATTATTTCTGAAAATGTGCAAGGAAGTAAAAGGCAGCAAAATATGATTTTCAATTAAAATGATATAATTTGCATGACAATGATTTGCAATAATTTTCATTCCAGAGTGCAAAGTTAAAAAAACCATTGTGACTTTTTAATCACTTCCAGCATGATACAATTACTCATTTCCTTGACAGATAGGCAATAAAAACGGATACCACAGTTTGCAGAAGACATGTTTCTTTTGAACTTTTCTTGTTTATTTTTCCAGATCAGATGTAGAACAATGGGGTTAGATTTCCTCAAAGGGGCCTTTGATTTTGCACAATGGAGTAAAAGCCTTTGCTTTTCTAAAACTGTGTTGACAATGTGGGTGGGACGGAGATACTTCTCAGTAACTTCCTTCCCAGTATGGGATTGATTAGAAAATAATTGTCTTATTTCCCAGGCAACTCTCACTCTTACCTGATAATAACCCTCATGCGCCAGGAAAGTGTGGTACAGACAGAATGTGAACTTCCTCTTTGCCTTTCGCATGGTTTTGCTTTGGTGATTTTTTTTTTTTTCTTTTTTATGAGAAAGAATATTAGTTTATTCTCTGTGTTTCGATTTTGTTTTTAGTTTGTTTTTGTTTTTTCCACTGAGGAGAACAGGAATCAACAGCAGTGTAAATTCATTACCTGTTGGAGGCTCTTCTAGGCAGGTTACATTAGGGAAATACAGCAAATTTAATCTTATTTAAGCTGTATAAGGAGAAGGGTGTGAACCTTTTCCAAAATGATTGCTTCCAGGATAAGTTTCAAAATGATTGCTTATATCAGATTTAACATTGTACTGACATTTTTTTATCATGATTACAATGAGAGATTAGCTTTCCTAAATGGGGCAGAAAGCAGGACTTGAAACACTGCTCTCGCTGCTTAGGTTGCAGCCAGGCTCCCACAACTTTGTGTGGCGGTACTTTGAGTTATCTGATGAGTAACATAAAAATTGAGTAATCTGACTAGAACCATAACTACTAATTTCTAGATCAAGACTTGCAGAAACATATACAGCATGTTAATAGCCTTAACGGATCTAAAAATTGATCTTTGATGGCTGTGCTTCATCTTGAGAGTCTTCTCCAACTTACATGGTTCTGTGATTCTATGATTCAGAAGACTAAGTGCAATTTCTCTCCTGGGAGTTGCTGCTCTTTCTTGCTTTTAGCATGAAGTCTTTACTGAACGTGTTCAGAACAATAATCACGTCTTACTTAGGGATTTGTGCGTGCGTCTTAATTTTGTAATTCATTATATTTAAATAATGAAACAGTCGCTGACACAGTTGAGAGAAAAGTTGTAAACGAATAGTGATTTGCTGGTTTTGTTGAGCTTGATTTTTTTCCCCTGATTTCCTCTTGTTTTTCCATGGACGTTAGTAGAAGCTGAACCAGATACTCTGTCATTAATAAAAGTAAAATTAATTTGAAAAGCAGAGCAGTAAATTAAGATTTAAAAGTCTTTTGTATTTTCCTGCTTTGAGGAACTTAGATCATACGCTTCAGGTTCATGAGGGAATGCCCATCAAACGATAAAAAATTTAAATTAACTTGTCTTCCTTTCTGGTGCAATGGGAAAATCTTCACTCTTTGTCTTGATCCTGGAGTTGTAGAGACTAGAATTTCAGTGATCTTTGGATGAGTTACTTTTCTTTAGACTCACTTAGTAGTCTCTGATCTCTTTCCCCACAGAAACAGAACCTGTGAGTCCTCTCCCAACAATGCCAAGTGGCCTTGAAGGATGATATCATACAAATCCCTAACATTTTAATGCAGATAAATACTTGATGGGAACCAGAAAGACAAAGTTGGTTTTATTCAGCGAAGTCCACTGACTTGGCTAGCCTGAAGTGAAGTAAATCTGTTTAAAGAAATGTGAAGTTCATGTTGTCTATCAAAGAGCAGTTAGAGAAAGTGAAATGACTACTCTCATGTTTTCAGCAACCACAAGCAACTTAATGAAAGCATTTGTGCAGGAAACTTACACGGTACCATAACAGAAATTCATAACATCAGATTAAGAGTGGTAACATACAGTCAGACAATCCTAGTTCAGCTGCTTAATTGTGTGGGCAAATAAACTCATTCAATTTAAGCAGAGAGATCCTTTCAGAATGAATCTTATTCATGTCTCTGAATCATTCTTTAGTTTGTTCTCCATTGCCCGTAGTGGGAAGTTAGGTCTGCTAGATGGCCTAAAGCATGATGAAGTAAATAACTCAGGGCAGTGTCATTTAAGCTCTCATGGATCAATTTCTATAGAAAATATCACGGTTTAATATATTATGAAGATTTGTTCAGTACATGATGATAGATGGAAAACTGAAATTACAGCATATATTAGCAGAAGAGTGACTGAGGCACACTTAGTATCACCACTTGGTAGGATAACAGACTGTTGAGAAATTGTGAGGTTCTAAAAGATTTGGAATTCAGTATAACACTCAATAAAGTACTTTTTGACAACTTCAGCACTAACCTTGAAAAAAATTTAGCAAACACATCCCTAAAGCTGATCCTTAAGGAACTCACTTTGTAACCACTGTTCCTTTAGATGGATTCTCTGTCTTCCTTCAGCAAGTTATTTTCCCAGCTTATAACTTTGGTAGTCTCCTGCTGGGTGTAACATCAGAACTCTGGCAGAATATTCCTTAGATTAATTCATTTTTATATAGACCGGATCCTGTCACTGACAGCCATGTAAATCAGAAGTGACTGTAATGAAATCAGCAATCCAACAATCGCTTAAAACATGTGTGAGTGGAGAATCAGATCCTCTCCTGCTCCCTCCCTCCCAAGTGTCAGCTAACTAGGCTTTCAGGCTTTGGAAATAAATTCAAAGTTCAAATGTTGTAAGAGCTGACAGTGCCAAGATCATATAGAACACATCTGCCCTTCATTGTGTCTGTTCAGCATTCATCTGAAGGCAGAATTTAGTTTGCATGCTGAATGGGACAAACCTACAACAGTTATTAGTATCTTTGGGCACTGGAAATACATGATGAAACTGTCACCATAATCTAAATTATGAGACAGATAATTTATCTACTGTAACACTGAATGAAGAGTGTTCTCCCTTTTGCTCAAAATAATCCTCTGCTTTATGTACTTGTCTAAATGCTGACCACATGTTGGGAAATGTGTTTGTAGCATTTGCCCTAGTGTTTGATTTTTGAACTGGCATACATTCACCACTCTAAGTAAAATAATGCAGGGGAAAAGCACAGAATGCCCATTAAAGAAAACAATTTCAATAATGAGTTGAGCCCCTCAGGGACAGAACTATTAAAAAAAGCAATCAGAAACTTGGAGGGTGGGATTTTTTTTTTTTTTTTTTTTCATTTATTTGTATTTAAAGCATTCACAAGGCCAAGACACAAAGCCAAAAAAACGGGCATTTGGTTAAAAATCTGAAGAAAGAGCTCATTTCTTTGTGAAGTCAACAAATACTGTAGATTAGAAAATGAGATTTTACCAAAACTGCCAACTGTAGAAAAATACTCCTTTGTTCCAGAAATCCCTCTGGGATGACATTCTTCACATATGTTAATTTTTGTTAAGTTATATGATGTTCCACTAATGAATGGAACAAAAGTGGTTGGATGGCAATGAGAGACTGAGTAAATCAGGAATCTTTCATTATTTAGAGTTATGCATGAAAGGCTGGCATTTAAACTTGCCATTTTCAGAGGTTTATGCTCAGCTATAAACACTATATCCAACTGACTGTGAGAGTTTCAATGTGAGTCATGTAAAAGCAAGAGGAAGAAATGGTTAAATTTGTTAATTTAAGTTAGTATTGCAGGATATGAATTCTTAACTGAAATGCAAAATGCATATTATAAATCCAGGCCTCGAAGAAGAAAGGTGACCTTGTAGATGAATTAGATTGACGTTAATCTTTGAGACAGTGACTGTGGCACAGTTTTCATGGGTGGCTTGGAACAAGCCAATCAACCTTTCTGTCTCAGTTTCTGACATTCAAACCTTCTTCTAAAGGAAATAGCCCATTATTATTTTTAATTGATGTACAGTACTGTTCTGGTATATTAAATTCTCTCATTCCCTCCTTTTTTAATTTAACATTAAGCACAAAATGTAAAAGTGTAGGAATATGAAACAGCTTGCTTGAACCTGGGGTTCCTCATAGTGCCTATGATCTCTTTATTTCTCCTTCAACAATAATTACCACTATGTCCAAGTGTTTGGTCAGTAGTAATTGTCCTGGCAAACAAAGCACAAAGATCCTAGACATCTTTTCTCTGCAATTAACAATTTCAGAGGAGACAAACCAGGTCATCGTACCTTATTTTTCAGTTACTGCTTGTCATAAAAGAACCTGCACTGTATTTATCAAAACACTTTTTCTGTTAACTCATCAGAAAAGCAGGTGGAGATCTGGGAGGGGTATCAGCAATTCATCGTAAAGTTTTAATAAAATGAATTGGTGATTTTTAAGGATGTGAAATAAATTATATCTGAGAGATGAAACAAGGAATACCTTTTAACACACACTGTGATGATAAACTCCATTGAAGCAGTGGTGCTAATTGATACACAGTATTTGGCAATATTTACTTTTTATTCTCTCCTTTCTCCTTCCAGGGACATGGCTGCTTATGGGCACTGTTGTAGCCCATTTCTACACCATCTCTTGTGCAGATATGTAGGGTGGAAAAGTAAGTAAAAAGCGTTACACAAACGCATATATACATACTCAAATGGAGCTCAAACTGGGTTATATATGTTTTCCTAAATATTTTAATCTTCTTTTCTTGTAGAAACCAATACAAGTTCTTGTTTTACAGTAGACAGACCTGAGATATTTACTTAATTTTCTCTTTAAGCTAGAAGACTTTTATGATCAACATATTGCAAAAATGATAATAGAAACTATGTGAGCAACCTGATCTTGTAGTTCAGGCTGTGAGTGTACACCCACAGCAGTGAGGTATTACATAATCTTCAAGATTCCTTCCAACTCAAACTGTTCTATGATTCTACAGTTCTGTGTGTTTGAATGCTGCATCATTTATTTATTTATTTTTAATATTTGAGAATATGTATGAGTGGAATTGTCTAATTAATTTTGTTTGTTAATCCAACTTCTCAATAAAAGAGATTGCTTTCCAGTGTCAGCAATCAGAAAGTCTGTTCACTAACACTAATATATTGCCTTTAGAATCTCCTGTGAAAAGGTGAAAAGTGAGTATGCACAACTTCTATACTACTCATCGTTGGTAAAGAAGCTCTTTTGAAATTGAATTTCATCCTGCTGAAGTTCTACAGTGAATCTTGTTTCTCTCAGATGTTTCAGACCTCTTTGTCATGCTGTTGAATGGTTTTGAAATATGCTTAAACTCATCTTGTGAATGGGTATTCATTCCAATCATTCTTGTTAAAGGAATAGTCTGTTTTTGCAGAGCCCAATCTTTTTTTTTTTCAGATGACATTCAGATGAAATTCTATCTTCCAAATCATACTTATATATCTCTTTCAGTCTGCTGTCCTGATGCCAGGTGAAACTCAACAAGAAAAACAAGAAACCGGGTTCATCTATTTGCTTTGTCTAATGTCCTAACTGTCTGATATTATGCTTTTGGGATAGTATTCAAAATGAATGGCATGAAAGTGCTCTGGGATCACTAGTTCAGAGTAGAAATCAAAGAAGGTTTAAACTGCCTGTTTGCAGGATTGTTTCTTTCCACTGATTACAGGAAGAGTTCAAAAAGAATAATGTGTCTGTGTAGTGTAAGTACTTAAAGACAGGTGCTACAAATATGTCCCTAATTTCTTTTCCCATAAATGCAGAGAGCTCTGTATATTCTTTATGCTTTTGTTTAAAGTACAACTGATAGATTTAATCCATTCTTTATCCCCATAATGGGACAACAGCAAATAAATTCATCTTTTGGGTATAGGAATGTGTACTTTCTATGCATATTGATGAACTATTAAAAAAAATATCTATAGAATACTCTGTTTAAGTTGCTTAACCTTCAAGATCCATACATGAAATAATTTGTGCTGTGTCTATTACTCCTTGTTGACCTTATACTGCTACTCATTTGATCTGGTGGCCACTGAAAGGTCGAATGAATTGTGAACATCATAAGCTGTGTGTCTTTTTTTTTCAGCTGTCAAGTTTGATTTCCTTTTCTCCTGAGGTTTGTAATTATCTTTTAAAATTACTCCTTAGTAATGCAAACACATGCGGAAATAGGGATGGTGAAGACTGTAGGTGGGATGAGTCTGAATTTATTAGTGAAGCAATTACTCCAGAAAACATTGCACACTAGAAATACGTCTTTCTCTCAGACAGTGGTCTCCTGATTTTTCCATATGAGCAGAAGGAAGTTACTTACATAGAACTAGTAGAATTTTTCATTTATGTGGAGCACGGTGGAGCAATACCAAAATACATTCTTCCCCACTTCCCTTGCTCTCCCACAGCGTCTTCCCCCTAAATTTTTGAAATATATTTTAAACGTAGTTCCTTAAAACAAATTGCTCTCCACCATTCTTGCCCACCCATTTCAGTGTGCGAATGTAATGCATGACGTTCTCTAGCATTATGCACCTCTCCAAGGATGTCTACAAAGAATACTAAAATATATCACCATTATAATCCTGCATATGTGTTGTTATATACTCTAAAGTGAAGTTTACATTAACTCTGCTGAATCAGTTAACCAAAAATTTCTATAAAATCTCTATCTGGCAAAGTTCACCAATATATACAAGCATCAGGCAATTCAGGGGAACTTTTTAATTGCTTTTTTATCAGTGAAATATTTTGTATGTGTTCAGATGAACTTATTAATTTCCTATATACTTGTCTCAGCCATTTACTGTTGATACTGGAAAATTCTGGGCAAATCAAAGTTAATTTTTATGAACTATTTTCACAGCTTTCTGTGCAGAATTCAGTTCTTTGGTGCCATTTACTTCCTCATACATACGTTATTTTTTCACTTTATAATTATCAACATCCTTCTCGATTCATTCAACTGACAGCTAAATATTTTTAAGAAGAGATGATTTATAAGCTTTTCTTCATTTTATTTCATTCTTTCACAAATAGTATTAATGAGTTAAATAAGATCTGTGGATTTTCACATCTTTTTTTCAACAACTCATTATGTTACTGGTTTAGTTTTTGTGAATGTTTACCTGGAGAAGACAGATGATTTCTCGTCCTTTACAAAATTACTTGACATCTACAAACAAGAGCAGTGCCAGAAGCAATCGCTAGGGAACTTAGTCTCTCACAGACAATAACAATATACACAAAAGGTAAGATCAGCAGATCAGGGTAGCATATGTTCTTACTGCCCTTCTTTCTCCACAGGCAGAAAAAAAATCTATTTTACACAAGTTCTCCCATGTTTAAAGTAGTTGAGTAATTTGTGATAAAATCAAAGATGCAGACTGGATTCATTTATCATTTATTTATACTGGGAAGCTGTCAAAATAATGTTTTCAACCTATACGAATGTGTGCATATGTTTGTACTGTGGAGTAGGTCCAGTACATCCATTTGAATGTTCTTCTATTTGTTCAGGACAGTTGTTGGCCCTCTCCAATCCTTTTCTTCTTACTTGGAGTTCTGGCAGAGGAATACAAATATATAGTACTTAATAAAGAAAATACCCAGTTTGATTCATGAAAGTAATTATCATTTCTATTTAATTAGTGCCAATCTTTTTTGACCACTAGCTGAAGAGATTGCAGGCTTAGATCTTTGTTCATCTGAATTTGTGTTCTTCTGGCTTAATTAATAACTTTCCGGTGTGAGGCATATGATGAACTTGTGAATAATCCTGACATGTTGTTATTCTGCCTTGAGGTGACACTACAATTCTAGTGAAAGTGAGGACAGCAACTTCATCTTCAGCAACAGGAGGAAAAACAGAAATTTGGATTGTGTGAACCATTTCCCTCTTTATTCTTAGATTTATTCTGTAGAGGACATCAATATGCTGCTTGTTCACTGTTATGATTATGTTCTCAGAAGAATTAGTAGCAAATGACATAGCATGTAAATTATAGGTAATAAAGTACATATGCAGAGGCACTATTTGAAGTGCCCAAGGTTAATTTCTGTGTCAAATAGTGTTACGTTCACTTAAAAATTAATCAGCTATATGCAAATTGATTAAGAAAACCCTATCATCTTTATACATTAATCAAATGTACCTATTCAGTGAATAGAAGATACATCATTTGACATATCTTCAAGATACATGTGAGCAATGAAATATCATCAAAATGTAAAGCAAATTATTTACACTAATCATATGAACAATTTTGTTTTGTAGTCAACCAGATGCTTCAGAATATAAAAAGATAAATCAAAAAATTAAATCAAGCAGGGAGGAAAAGTCCTCATATAGCTGAGGAAAGGGACTGGAATCAGGAAATTGAATTTCGGTTTCAGACTCTGTCACAGACTTCCTGTGTGACCTTAAGTAAGTCATATTTTCTGTCCAGACCTTGTTTATTCATCAGTAGAGGAAAGAGTAATGTGTTTCCTTCTTAACTGTTCTCTCTCTTATTTTTACATTTTTGCAAGGTACAGCATATGCAGCAATAGCACCATCGAAAATCTTTCGTTAAATGATTCATACTTCACATTTTAATGATATCATTTCTTAGAAGAATGAATGTTCTTTGATGCCACAGATATTTTATTGCTGAATGTATGTTATTTTGATTATCAGTTCCAGCTAAGCTGGCATAGTCAAACTCAGCACACCATTTTATTGTTTTAACATGGTGCTCAGTGCATCTTTGGTAAATTTCCAAGCAGGTGGGTAAGAAACCCACACCCCCACTATCTCCTTGTTTTGGTATAAGAGGAGCCCTCCTGCAGACTGAGTTGGCTTAGCATCATGGCACTTGTGGCCACCTGGCCAAACCTTTGACAATACACACTGAGGGCCCTAGCAGAAGCATCCATACAACTGATACCAATAGAAGTATCTTTCTTTGCTTCTTCAACAACTCTGTATTGAATACGCTACCCAGATCTTTACACTTTACTTCTGGGACCTATAAACACTGGACAAACTTCTAAGAACAGTCAGTGAAACTATGAAAGATCTGGTAGAAGAAAAGTCATTATCAGACAGCACATAAGTCTCATTACCATACATGGATAAATTACACAGATATGTAAAATGACTCACTGATGTCAGCTCTTATGAGACCTCATGCTAACTTCATCAGTGTAAAATATGATATAATTTTTATTTCCCTATAAAAATTACAGAAAAATGTTTGAGTGAAAACTGATAATTTTAAATAAGTTTTCACAACTGATTTTGTTTCATTATAGGTAATAGTGTATTGCAGTAAAGTAGCAAATATTCCTTTTCTTTCAGTACTTATATCAAGAACGGTTCCGAACAAATCCAAAACACAATTGAGTGATTGAAAATTGTATGTCCTTAGTTCTTTCTTTGTACTTTAATCCTGTTTCAGTTTTGAATTTGTAGACTTTATATAATAAAAACAGATTCTATTTTCATGTGATTTTCTTTTAAAACAAGAAAAAAGTCCAATCTCTACAACAGTAACATCTATACTTAAATTGGTAAGATTTAAAACTAAGGATATTTATAGATGTGGCCACAAAGTGCTTCAGTATATACAAGCTTTTTTCTATCTTTATCCACAAGCTGTGCACTTCTTTGTAAATCTGATGCTTGCTGTATTACTTATTACTTGTGAATACCAGTGGAATTTAAAATGGAAACAAAAAATAATGGAATCCTGCAACTATTATAAATCAAGTTCATTTCCCAATTTCCCATTTTGAAAGCATGGAAGGACACTCGTCCCTCACAATGAAAGGTGGTTTAAAATACTAAAAATAAATAAATAAATAAATAAATAATGAAAATATTTGTATTTAGTGAATCTCCAGACATACTGTAGTTTCCCATGGTGTGTTTTACACTCAGATATTTCTGTACTTGGGCCTGTTATGTTGATTCTCTACTCTGGGTCTGGCCTCTTCTCCCGAGTCTGATCTCTTCTCCCAGGCAAATAGTAGGACCCGAGGAAACAGACAGAAGTTATACCAGAGGAGGTTTAGGTTGGATATTAGGAGAAACTTTTTCTCTCAAAGGGTGGTCAGGCACTGGAATGGCTGCCCAGGGAGGTGGTGGAGTCTCCGTCCCTGGCAGTGTTCAAGAGGCACCTGTATGAGGAGCTACGAGATATGGTTTAGTAGCTTGTGGTACTAACAGGAATGGGAGTGTTTGGCTGCAGCTCATCTCCTCTTCCTCTTTTCATCATAGTAGGATGCTCACAGGATGAAATATCCTTGCAGTTAAAAATATGTTCTGTTTTAGTTGTGGTAGAGTTGTGAAGGTTAACTTAAACCTCCTTGAATATAATTTTCTATTAAAGGGTACTTCAGTCTTTGCTAAAAAAAAAATCCTTTGGATTATTCCTTTGAGTTCCATCAGTTATTTTCAGCCTAGAATTATTGATTGTTCATTGGTGAGAAGGAAAAACAAAATTGGCTAAGTCTACTCTGACTTCTGCCCTTGGAATTTTTTTGTTTGTTTGATAAAAGCAATGCCAAAAGAATTTTGGGTAGCTTTTCTTGAGATCAAAGGGATAAGATAAGCTTTAAGGAAGGCATGTGCACAGCTTTAAAGTTAAGAATTTACAATCAGAATGTGATATTTTTGAAGTAACTGAATGTTAGAATATATCTCTTGCACTTGTAATTACTTCTGTGTCATCAATATCAATCATAGGATCCATTATTACGTTTCACTTTGTGGATCAGGAACCCAAAATGAAAGATTATTCCTACTTTTGTCTTCACTACTTCCCAGAAAATTTGTTAATTTCCTGGTATTTTAACTTTCCAATGATTTTAAGAAATAAACTGAAATTTAACAGGAAGCATGAGGCACCATGAGGAATGAGAAAAAATTTTGAAAGAAATTAAAAACATTTTAAAATAAACTCTATATGCATGTTTGAAATATGCTGCTAGAAAACATGAAGTTAGTATTTTTCCACTCATAAGCTGAATTCTCTGTGAATATTTCCTTTCATAATGAAGCTTTTTTAACCTAATGAATTGCTAGTCTCTGGAAAAAAGTGTATGGCCTGAGATGAATTAGTAACATTACCAAATCAGCACTGCAGTGACCACAGTGATGTAGGTGGTATGGGGACAGAGAAGGGCTTTGAGAGAACCCCAGCTCTACTGTACTTTAATAATTCCCATGAGTTTCTGAACCAGTCAACTCAGGAATCTCAACTAGAGAAAGCTTAAAAAATATATGTTTCTTGCTTCATCAGTTCCTACAGCTCATTATTATTCAGATGAATTAAAAAACAACAACAACAACAAAAAACAAACCTGGCAACTTTATGAGTGTACTAAAACCTGCAGAAGAATTATTTAAATTTAAATCAACAGTTTCAGGTGAGAAAAGTTTATGCATCTTATCCTCAGAAGTCAGAGAAAGGAAAACATAAAAATAAATACAAAACCAAAGCAACAGTAAGAAAATTTGTCTTCAAAATTGTGTAACAGATGTATTTCACAGCTTAACCAGCATATGTTTTATTGGTATGAAAGACCCCTTTGCTTTCTTCCTTCCTTTCTCTTTTTCTACCTCTGTTATGGTATTTCCTTTCTAGAAGTTGCTAAGATAACAAAGTTTCTGAATTGAAAATAGAAATTTGTGGTTTTATTACTAAGGTGCTAGAAACTGTATGAAATAATCTATGAGAACTTAGAGGAGCCTTTATGAAGGATTCTTGAGTCATGGGAAAAACTGTCCCACTTATTCAGTAAATTGGAGAGTGGAGAAAAGACAGGGATCCAAGGCGTAGTCAGCGGGTCTGTGACGCTGAGTTGATCTCAAAATGAAATCTGATCTGAAGAAAAAATAAATCAATAAAGGACAATGAGTTTGTAATTGTAAGACTCACTCAATGTATCAGGCTGCAAATCACTTTGTCTCAGTGTTCTCCAGGTTCCCATTTCTAATACAAGAAAACAATGCTGGTAGGCTACCCATGCAATGCTACTCAGCAAAGGTTTAGGAGAATTCTGAAAAGGCATCTTGTTTTAGTTTGACAGCATAATGCCTGCAACTATTAGTTGGTTTATGAACTTGTTTGTGAACAAGGAAAGCAATATATAAACTTGCAAAAATTACCATCAGTGTAATACTTTCCTGTACACAGGAAGAGAAAGTAGAGCATGAATCCTATGTACTAACTACAACTCTTCCAGATCTGTAATTCTACTAGGACACTGCAAAACTGTAATTTTATTTCTTTTCATTTTTGTTTCTCACTTTATTCTTCTTGTTCTGAAGATTAATTGTTGAATGCTTCTAAATGATTTGGCAATCGATGATAACTATTACTGTAATTTATGGTAATTGAACACCTACAAACTCTTTTTTTGTTAGTTTGAAAGGTCAATGACAGCCAAAGCTTGATTTAGAATTACATTTTTCTGTTAAATAATAATAATAATGAAACTAAATAAAATTGAATCTAGCAAAGAGGATGGCAATCACAAGCTGTTTTCTTCCTTTAGGGAAAAATTCAAATAATCTATTTTATATTTTAAACATTCACTTGTAGTTACGTGAATTCTGAACCTCGTCATTATTCTTGCATACAATCTGAGAAATGAAGTGGGTTAGCATGGAAATACTAGACTACATTATTTTGCATTCTGCAGAAAATGCACAAGGACATAAGATGAAATGGGCTTTGGTAGTGCAATGATGGATACTGAACTGGGTTCTGGAATAAAGATTGGCATGGAATAAATATGAACGCATCAAATACATTTTTCAGAATTGTTTTAATTAAGATATTTAATCATCAACTTTAATCATAAAGTATATTTTATTAAGTTGTTTCTTTGCTTTCTTTCTTTTCATAAGTTATGAACCTGACAAAAACTGTATGAATACATTTAGTTGCCTAAATAACCTTAGCTGCTCAATAACTACACTTCTTTCTTGGTCCTTTGTGACTTTCAAAACATCAATGTGACCTTCATCTTTTCAGTCTTATTATCATAGGACAATTTGTATCTTACTTCTGTATACTGTCCTCTCCCAGAATAGGAGAATGACAAGTGTAAAATCTAACTAATTTTAAAATTCTGAATATTTTCTAAAGATCTGTGTTTATTTTTGATATTAGAAGGTTAATTGTTAATTAAGGACCTCACATCTGGCTTTCTTCCTGGCTGTATAAGCTTGTAGGTGTTTCCTCAGATCTGCAAGCAGAAATTCAATATCTAAGTCTACCTGCCAGGAGAAACTCACCGCTTACATTTACCAATGCTGTCTCCAGATATAACGATCCTAAAATTAAGTTGTAATGGTGAAGGAAGATCCTTGTCTTGAGGGAGATCATGCGGCATGTGCGGGGTGACCGGGGGATCAGGCCTAGCCAGCATGGGTTCATGAAGGGCAGGTCCTGTTTGACCAACCTGATCTCCTTCTATGATCTAGTGACCCATCTGGTGGATGAGGGAAAGGCTGTTGATGTAGTCTACCTAGACTTCAGCAAAGCCTTTGACACTGTCTCCCACAGCATTCTCCTGCAGAAGCTGGCAGCCAGAGGCTTGGATGGATACACTCTTGGCTGGGTAAGGAGCTGGTTGGAGGGCCGGGCACAGAGAGTGGTGGTAAATGGAGTCAAATCCAGCTGGCGACCGGTTGTGAGTGGTGTTCCCCAGGGGTCGGTGCTGGGGCCTGTCCTCTTCAATATCTTTATTGATGACCTCGATGAGGGCATCGAGTGCACCCTCAGTAAATTCACAGATGACACCAAATTGGCTGGAAGTGTGGATCCGCCTAGTGGTAGCGAGGCCCTACACAGGGATCTGGACAGGCTGGAGAGCTGGGCTAAAGCCAATGGGATGAGTTTCAACAAGGCCAAATGCCGGGTCCTGCACTTCGGCCACAACAACCCCAGGCGACGCTACAGGCTTGGGGCGGTGTGGCTGGAGGACTGCGTAGAGGAAATGGACCTGGGGTATTGATTGATGCTCGGCTGAACATGAGCCGACAGTGTGCCCAGGTGGCCAAGAAGGCCAATGGCATCCTGGCTTGCATCAGAAACGGTGTTGCAAGCAGGAGCAGAGAGGTGATTGTTCCCCTATATTCAGCACTGGTGAGGCCGCACCTCGAGTACTGTGTCCAGTTTTGGGCCCCTCACTGCAAGAAAGATATTGAGGCCCTGGAACGTGTTCAAAGGAGGGCAACAAAGCTTGTGAGGGGTCTGGAACACAGGCCATATGAGGAGAGGCTGAAGGAGCTGGGAATGTTCAGCCTGGAGAAGAGGAGGCTCAGGGGAGACCTCATTGCTCTCTATAACTTCCTGAAGGGAGGTTGTAGTGAGCTGGGGGTCGGCCTCTTCTCTTGTGTCATTAGTGATAGGACCAGGGGGAATGGCTTCAAGCTACGGCAGGGGAGATTCAGGCTGGACATGAGGAAGTATTACTTTTCAGAAAGGGTGGTCAGGCACTGGAATGGACTGCCCAGGGAGGTGGTGGAGTCACCGACCCTGGGGGTGTTCAAGGAAAGACTGGATGTTGTGTTGAGGGACATGGTTTAGTGGGAGCTATTGGGAATAGGTGAACGGTTGGACTGGGTGATCTTTTAGGTCTTTTCCAACCTTGGTGATTCTATGATTCTATGATTCTAAGAAGATCCAAACCTTTTGTCCAAGCTGTTGCAGGAAAAGCAATCAGTGAATTCTGACTTTTCAAGTCTTTACAGTGACAGTTACAGTCTGGATTGCACTTGTAACAAGAAATATGATAATAGGATTAATAATAATTTAAATTACTCGTTTTTCCCTGGGATGAAGAGCAATGTCTATGCTTAGTTCTATGCAGCCACAAAAAAATAAAAAAGGGGAATGTCGGACCTATCATTTTCATTCTAGCAAATATCAGGAAATGCAGATTATCATGAGCACTGAGTGATGGCAGATCTTGGACTTTTTGCAGAGAATGTGATGTGCTGGCTGCTCCAGGGTGAAGACTATGCCATTGTCTATTCAGTTTTCACCACTAATAAGCAAATGTCCTGAATGTTCACTGCTACCATGTGGTTGCTTTGGAGTTTTATTCCTCCTC
Organism: Centrocercus urophasianus; assembly: GCF_019232065.1. Taxonomy (NCBI): domain Eukaryota; kingdom Metazoa; phylum Chordata; class Aves; order Galliformes; family Phasianidae; genus Centrocercus; species Centrocercus urophasianus. Next base: position 14,069,744 of record NW_024884253.1, read on the forward strand.
TTTGAGAGATCTTGTCCTAGCTTGCACTATTTAGATGTAAACATGCATGAGCTTTTAATGTTCTCACTTTAATTATCCTTGGTAATGAATGAAGTACTCTAAACCAAAACCACCCTCTCATTTTGAATGATTCTGCAATTTTAGTCTAATATTTTATTTTTAGTTGTCATGCTCTAGCTTGTACTGACCTGTTAATAACTTTTTCTTCTTCATCGTGATTTTTTTTCCTGTTTTCCCTTAGAGTCCCATTTCTGTAAGTTTATTGCACTCTCCTGAGCAGTTCTGACTCCTTTTCTGATGAATGGAAATTCAGTTCTTTTAAATCTGCACCTTTCCAGGTCTTACTGTCAAAGTTCCTGCTCCTGGATTTGGATATAAGTTCTTATCTAAGTGGTGCAATTATCCAGAGCAATTTGAAACACCAGCATTAAATTTTGCATTATTCATGGGGAATCTTCCTCTTCTCACTTTTAAAATGTCAGTATTGAAACTAGGCTATTGCTTACATCTTGCTTTCTCTTCTAATTATGTTTAGATTCTGCACTATGAACTGGTTATGACAAACAAGAAAAAAAACAATGGGTAGAATTACTGACATGTTGGGATTTCATCTCAAATTTTGTTCTGCTATTTAGCTGAACTGTCGTGTTGCACAGGTAGAATAGTTTGCTGTTCGAATAAAATAAAGTTATTATTAAGGCATTTAACGTTATATCTATTTAGGACATTACCTTGCCTCTATATAAACCTGCCTGATCTGTTTGCTGACTTTTTAAAAATAATATATAAAAATGTCATTTTTGTTCATATTAATGTGTGAAAAATCTTCAAGTTTGGAAACTCCTTCCAAAATCTGTTTCCTCATTTGTTAAGTAGGTGTAATTTTCCTTAATTTTTTTGAAGGTTAATTATTTACCTAGTGAATATTGTATTGAAAAGTTAAACTTTAACATGGATACCATCAGTAATATTACTGTATCATAGTAACTATACATAAAAGACTGTACTCGGTCATATAACATTACAACACATTCATATGAAAAGTATCCCTGTAGATTTCTTATTCTCTTCTGTTAGGTAATTGTATTAAGATTAGATGATGATAAAATTAGCATTTGGGGAAAAATATGAATATGGCTTGCATTTCTAACTTATTTCTTGATGTATCCTAGATGAAAATACAATTGTATTTTAACTTTCCAGGCCAACAGAGTTTTTTTTTAAAAATACAGTTATGATAGGAGTTGAAAATGCAGTTTTTTTTCCAAATGGCAATTTGTGGAAATTGTTGTAAATGAGAACTGCATTTTGTCCTTAAAAAGATGTCATACCAATATTTTTTCATCACAGCCATACAGTTCAACCTTTTTTTTTGTTTTGGTCCCATATCCTATAATCCATTTGTCTTTCTAATAATTATTTATTTGTTTGTTTGCTTTTCCAGGAAGCTTAATAAAAAATGGGTAGAATACCTGAATTCTATTATTCTTCCTGTTTATCACCCAGGGTTAGATCATACCATTAACTTAAATAGTAAACAAATATTAATATAGGAAAATAAGAAAATCTTTATAAGGACAGAATTTGATAGTATTCCCATGCATTTATGTATATGTGTATGTATATATATATATATACTTTTATATATATATATATGTATTTATATATTTATACATTTAATATATTTATATATATATATGTATTTATATATACTTATATATATATATATATATATATATATACTTTTTTTCCTGCAAAAAAAAAAAAGAAGAGTAAGCAGACAGTTCACAGGGACCAGAGTTGTAAATTGTTTTTGTCTGGTCTGGGCAAGGAATTGGAATTATCTTACCATGTATTCACCCTGCTACAGGAATCCGTGAATCTTGTCTTTTGGATACAATTATTATACTGTGCAAACTACTTGCTAGGCTTATCTCTCATTAAGGAATTTCTACGGTCACAAAACATCACAAAGAATCTTTCATTAACTTCATGTGTCTGCAATGTTGAATATGCTATATAATTTCAGTCTGAAGAAATTTTTCTTTTCAAGGGTATCACATTTGAAACATTTGCATAGCAACTAACCATTGTCCCTCTAATGCTGATCTTGGATGATTCCTGACAGACCCACTGACACACTGAAAAATTTCACAGGAAATAGTAGGATTAGTTCAGGCTGCAAAAGGAAGATGAGATTAAATTAGAAATGTTGTCAGAAGAAATGTGGCAGGAAAGAAGTTCAGTCAAAAAGCATTACTAAATAAAAAAGAGTAGATGAAGGTTGACACCAGAAGTTTCCTGCTGTCATTTTCTCTTCAGAGGATGAAATGGAAGACTCCAACACATATCAAACTCAAACTGTGGAGTTACACATACTGGCATTTTATAATGACTTCTTAACTCTCCATCTTGTTCACCTCCCTTTCTTTAGTTTTAAGAGATTTTTACCAGACTTTATGATGGTTTAATCCAGGATATTCTACTGAAGTCAACTGTTTCATATTAGAAATTTGAACCCTATCATTTTGAAGCCAGATCTATACTTCTACCCCAGGTGTTCTTTCTAGGTTTTACTTCCATTTAATGTCTGCCTTGTGGTTCCAGCTGCTATACTGAAAATGGTGCACTGAAAATATAAGGTTGTATTTTGTGACTCTGAGTACACTTCTGTCTTTGACCTTTCTGGACTTCAGTTTCAAAAGGGATAAGAAGGTATATCAACACATGCGGCTTTCAGACACAGCCTTATTTTAGTCCAATCCAGAATTCTTTCAGAATTCAGATTTTGTAATCCGTAATTTAATTTTGTTATCCATCTATTTAATCTTTTCATCATTTTGTTCAGAAACTTTTTTGTTTTAATTTCAGTAATATCTTTTTCATTACTACTATTCTTTTATATGTTCTGAGTCATTTTTCTTCCTGATATGCCTAGATATGAATAGCATATCAAAACTGAATACTAAAAAGTAGCAAGAAATGATGCACACCTGAATTAAAAGGTAATAAATACAGATCATCTGGACAAACGAGAGGCGCATGTTGAAGTTCCAGTGGGACTTTTTTTTTTTTTTTTTTTGTCAACTAAGAAGTATTACCTTCTGCTGACTGTTATGTGTCTGTATTATTTTTTGCTAGTTCACTTGATATGTGATGATTATTTGAATTGATGTTTCCAAACAGACCACTCACTTCGTCGATAATTCAGATGCTAGTGAGCTGTCTAGGCATGCCAAATTGCATATGCTAACATTTAAAGCCAGACTGAACTTGCTGTGCTACTCAGCAGGATGAATTGCCATAAGGGAGAGTGACTCCCCAGGTGTATTCTGCCATATGTTTCATGGTGTAGCAAGTAAAGAATCTGCACTACTTGACCCACATCTTGCAATACAACTCCAAATCTGTTCCTTGGGTTAAGTTCTGTAAGCTCCTTTGAAAATTAAAATGTTGCTTCAAGATAAATAAATGATACTGCTCCAACTATAGCCAACGTAATGAAAACTGAGGTAGGAAATCCCAGAGATGTTTCCATTGAAGATCTCAGATTCACCTATCTGTAAGAATATGAGATGACCCTTTTTAAATAAAAGCCACGACAAAGAATGGCTGACAGAAACTTTAAGATGTATGTGCAAAGGTGAACACCCAGAGATCCATGGAACTGGGTGTTTCAGCTGTGGAGTCTTGGTATTCAATATAGTTCCAAAAATATTATTCTGCATTTTAGTTCCAAAAACATTATTCTGCATTTCAGTTCAACATGAGTTATTATGAACTCTTGAAGAAAAAATACATTTGTTCTTCACTGAGCTAGAACACATGGACATCCAAAATCAGTATACATATTTCTCAATGCAGCTTTTCACAGAATCACAGAATCACAGAATCACAGAACTGTAGGGGTTGGAAGGGACCTCCAGAAATCATCAAGTCCAACCCCCTTGCCAAAGCAGGTTGCCCGCAGCAGGTCGCACAGGTAGGCATCCAGGCAGGTCTTGAACATCTCCAGAGAAGGAGACTCCACACTTCCCTGGGCAGCCTGTTCCAGTGCTCCGTCACCTCACTGTAAAGAAGTTCTTGCGCACATTTGTGCGGAACTTCCTATGCTGCAGCTTCCGGCCGTTTCCCCTTGTCCTGTCTCCACTCACCACTGAAAACAGTCCGGCCTCGCCATTCTGCTCCCCACACCTTAGATATTTATAGACCTGGATCAGGTCCCCTCTCAGTTTTCTTTTCTCAAGGCTAAACAGACCCAGTTCACTCAGCCTTTCCTCATAGGAGAGATGCTCCAGGCTCTTCACCATCTTTGTGGCCCTCCGCTGGACTCTTTCCAAGAGATCCCTGTCTTTTTTGTACTGGGGAGCCCAGAACTGCACACAGTACTCCAGATGAGGCCTCACCAGGACAGAGTAGAGGGTGAGGATCACCTTTCTCAACCTGCTGGCCACGGTCTTTTTAGTGCACCTCAGAATGCCATTTTCCCTTTGAAGGGGGAGAGATGATTTTACCTTTTTGTCTTGACTGCTTAAGCATTCATGTTGCCACTTAGAGACACTGATGTCATTGTTATCACTACTTCCATCCAATGTAACTAATTTTCTAAAACTTCCTCTTTGTAAGAGACTGCTTGCAACAAATAGAAGATAATGAACAATTATTTACATCTGATAAACCACTGTGAGTATTTAACTTTGAAATGAAATATTATGGCAGAATGGTGTAACACAAGTTTATGCCTTCTCTTGATCATAAATTGGATAAGAATTGGAACAGTTGGAGAGCATCCCATCTCTAGCCACCATCTGCTTGTTATAAAATGACTGCATGTTGTAATTTTTTTTCTTTTTTTATTACTGTTATTAACACACAATAAAAAATGCATTTAAATAACATTAGGGTTGTAACACAGACCAACAAAACTGAGATAGCTGATCTGAAATTTTCCTTGTATACGATTATTTGGATGTCCTCTTTTGTAACATTTTTGGCATTTTATTATGTCCTGACGTTTGCTGAATTTGTAGCAGGTATCCAACAGTGATAAGCACCCATCATTTATCCGGAATATTATTCAACCTCTTTCTCTTCATTTAGTTTTTAATGCATAACTGTAACGGCTATATTTTTATACTTATAGCTACTAAATCTAGTAATGATTCATTTAGTAAACTAAATGAAAGTATGGTACTGTATGTCTGAAATAAGAAATGTCCCACAGTTGGTACACAGTTGGACAGTCTCTGATTTACTCAACTATCAGGTCTCTCTAAATAGGCTACTGATCCCTTTTGTACATTATTTGTCCTTTTGCACTGTTTTCTTCCTCCTCTGCATTCACTGATTAAGGATTTTTCTTACTCTTTTTGCAAGGAGCCTCCAGAAAGAAAATGCTCAGATTGATTGATTATTCTTTCTGCTGCTTTTAAAAAATTTTTATACAGAGGACAGTAACAGAACTTTGAGTCTAATGCCAACTGTGTCATTTTCCATAGAACTTGCTGTTGTTGTGTAATTGGTTTCGATTAGAAAAATACATAAATAATTAACAACTGTCCAGTGATTCAATTCAGGCTGCATTGACTGGGACCATTGATTCCCGTAATTCATACCATTCTAGCACATCCATTATTTACATATTAGTATAATATTAATGGTGTTAATTAATGTTTGCATTGAAGATCTCAAATTTATTAATTGGTACAGAAGAAGAGTTACAGGTATACACACACCTACAGGTTTATGATGTCATTGGCATCACTCAGATGTGGTGGGATGGCTCTCATGACTTGAATATAAGAATGTTGATGAGTATAAACTCTCCAGAAAGGACAGGCAGGGGAAAATTGGAAGGAGTGTTGCCCTCTACGTCAACAACCAGTTGGAGTCCATGGAGCTCCATCTAGGGATGGATGAGGAGCTGACAGAGAGCTTATGGTTTAGGGTTTAAGGGAACGCAGGAGAAGGAGATTCTGTAGTTGGGGGCCGCTACAGGTCACTTGACCAGAAAGACTGAGTGGATGAAGCCCTCTATAATCAGCTAGAATCAACTTAACATCCACAAAACATGGTCATCATGGAGAACTTCAATCATCCCTATATCTGTTGGAAGGACAACACAGCAAGGCACAAGCAATTGAAGTTGGAATGCATGATGATAACTTCCTCTTCCAAGTGGTACAGGAACCCATGAGAAGAGGTGCTGTCCTGGATCTTGTCCTGACCAAGAAGGAGGGGTTGGTGAGTAATGTGAAACTCAAGGGCAACCTTGATTATAGTGACCATGGAATGGTGGATTTCAAGATCCTTAGGGCACCAAAGAGGATGCACAGCAAGCTTGCTGCTATGGACTACAGGAGAGCTGACTTCAGCTTCTTCAGGGAACTGCTTGGTGGGTTGACATGGGATAAAGTCATGGATGGAACATGGCCCAAGAAACCTAGTCAGTATTCAAGAACATCTCCAAGCCCAGAAGCAGTGCAACCTGAGAAAGTGTAAGGTGGGCAAGAATATCAGGATCAGCAGAGAGCTCCTGGTTTTACTTCAGTACAAAAATGAAGTCTACTGGGAGTGGATGCAGGAATGGGTTACCTGAGAGGACTACAAAGAAGTTGTCCACGCAGCCACTTTCCAATCAGGTTCGGAAAGCTAAAGCCCAGATAGAAATAGATCTAGCTATAGACATACAGGGGAACAAGAAGAAATTCTGCAGGTTTATCAGCCATAAAAGGGATCTCCAGTAAATGATATTCTGTCCTAAAATTGTAGAGTTGATGGAAAAACATTGTGCTGTAGAAGCCATTAGCTAATCCTGCCTATGGGGTGATATACAAATAACAGAGTAAATTATCTTTTGATTCTACACAGTTGGGAGATACTGATGGTACTTAGAACTATCTGTCCAAGTATAAGCTTGAACTGGTAGTTTTCCAAGTTTCTCATAGTTAAAATCCAAGAGTTTAGTACACTGATGCAATTAGGTGCCAAAGCTAATTATGATTTTTTCAGTACTTAAAAATTAAAGTGTTTTTAAAGAATTCTTCCAACCTTTGTTGTTTTAGATCAGCTTCTTTTCTGAAAAAGTTTATACTACTGCACTGTATTTTCTGGTATCATATTATTTGTCTCCCCTTCTTCCCCCCATGGAGCACTGCATTCTTCTAGGAGTTTCTGCACCTGGATACCATGTACGGCCACCATCTCAGATATTTTTCTTCAATTACACAGCATTAATTTTCCATCAGTTACCTTCGAAGAGTCTTCTCTGTTCCTACAGCATTCTCATAGATCTTTAGCTGCCTTACATGTGCTTTCATCCTCACTCTTCTGTAAGGGAGTAGTTGATTTCCTTCACCTTCTCACTGTCTTGATTTATTTCTTCAGATTTTCCCCTTCTTTGCATGACATGTGGAACCATTATGGAAAAAAAATGCAGTGTGAATTTCTAAGTGTTCTTTATTTGTAACGTAGAGCTCAGGTAGCAATATATTTCCTTGTTTGTTCACTCCCATGGCCAAAGAATGAAGCTCTTTTGGCTTTCTCCAATAAAATATTACAAATGAAAAAATATTTGTAAATTCTTGTTATTTTTATTGTTTTGTGTGTTTTTCTTCTCTCTCCAGCTAGAAGGCTTATGTTTGTTCAGAGTGCAAGAGACCTCCACCTTATCCTATTTCCTTATTCTTTTGTTCTCAGTTACCTGGTGCCACTCGTTTTTTTTTTTGTAACCACAAAGTTTTTTATATCTCTAATTTTTCCAGTTGTTGAGGCTCTCTGATTCTTTCTTTGTCTTCCTAGAACTTCCTCAAATTTCCTTTCACTCAAATTTCTTTGTCTTCACTTTCAGAATTGAATGTTTTCATACACAGATATTGCTTAATTTATTTATCCAAGGTAATATTTTGGTTTTGCCTTCACAGTAAACAATCCACCCCTATCTTTTAAAAATACAGGTGAAAATCGTATTTGATTTGGCAACTAAGGTTTCTTCACTTCATCAACACAGATCTAGTGATGGTGATGACTAGAAAACTCGATTATTTGGCCATTTAATGGATTCTTATGCAGAGCTCTGTTCAGGCAGGATTGCTGGTCTCTCTTCATCTCATTCTTACACTCACCTTCTATGACACTTGAACTGTGTATAAAGAAACTCCTTTTCTGGCATAGCATAAATATTGTTTGAGATTGGGAGTATATATAGAGAGAAGAACTTTGTGAATATGAATAGTACAACTACAACAGCAGAAGGGGGAAGGAGAAAAGAGGGACAGAGAATATACCTTCTCTTCCTTGCAGATCTGCATTCTACAACTGTATTTGTCAAATCAAAACTGTAGCTTCCATGTCTTTTTTTTCTTTTTCTTTCTCCTTTTTTTTTCTTCTTTTTTTTTTCTCATTAATTTATTTTCATGTTAATATTCTTCAATTTTGGCAGTGGTAATATTGACTCTTCAGCAGTGTTCTGTGGCTATTCCTTTAGACTTTACTTGAATAGACCCCCATTTCCATTTCTTTATTTCTTAAAGAAAATGGGTTTGTCAGTGTTCAACCCATTCTCCCATTTCTGTAGACCCATGTGACATATATTCTGATCCCATCTTCCTTTTTTTTCCTTCCACTCATATCCATGTATGATCTCCATGGTTTTTTTCTTTTGTGACACATCTCAACTCATCTAATTACCAATTTTTGCTCATCTCTTCAAATGATCATCTGCTACTGGATTATACTAACATTATGACTCTAGGTTCTGTTTCTGACCATTGTCTCCTCTGTTTTTGAATGTCCCCAGCAATTCTCTGTTTTTTACCTGATAGTATTCAAGTTCTAAAACTCTTTTGAACTGCCTTTTGAGGCTCAATGAGTGAAAAGAAACTGTCTTGGGCCAATGTTTGATTGTTGCTGAGTGATGAGTGTGCACTGAGGGGTAGGCTGCCTAGCAGAGGAGAACTGCCACCATGATGGCATGGTAGCAAGGGATGGGGCTAATAACTAACTTTCTTGGGCCTCATGCAGCCCACTGACTGTGGGTTGGACATGCCTGCAAGACTTCATAACTTACTAATTCTGCATGTCCACACTTGTCCTTTTATGTTATTCCATCTCTCTATTTTTTTTTTAATGCTCTGCATATCTTTGGTTTCTAACAGAAGAGCCTGGACACCTTTCCAATTTCTGTCATAATCACAATTCCTGTATGACCCTCACACTCTGTTGGGAAGGGATGGACTGGGCATCAGTTTCGAACCAATGGCATGGTAGCAAGGGATGGGACTAATAACTAACTTTCTTGGGCCTCAAGAGTTATGTCGACTCTTCAGCAGTGTTCTGTGGCTATTCCTTTAGACTTTACTTGAATAGACCCACATTTCCATTTCTTTATTTCTTGAAGAAAATGAGTTTGTCAGTTCAACCCATTCTCCCATTTCTACAGACTCATGTGACTTATATTCTGTTCTCATCTTCCTTTTTAATTCCTTTCACTCATATCCATATTCTGCATGTCCACATTTGCCTTATTCCATCTCTCTTTTTTTCTTTTTCCAAGTGCTCTGCATATCTTTGGTTTCTAACAGAAGAGCCTGGACACCTTGCCAATTTCCGTTATAATCACAATCTGTTGGGAAGGGCTGGACTGGGCATCAGTTTCCAACCAATGGTACCGACTTACTTTAAGTTCCCTTGCCATCATTCTCATTTTTATGTTCTCCAAAATGAGAGTGGACACTCTTTAGGGTAGGAGATTGATAGGCCTATTTGAGCCTCTAATAGGAAAAGGCCTTGGTGTTCAGTGAAGCTTCTCCTTGCAAGTAACAGAGCATCAGTACAAATAAATAGCAGTTTCCATTATCTCAATGGAACTAATTGCTCTGAATCTTATAAGACAGTTTCATTTTTGTTTTCCAACTTGCTCTTCTTTTGCTGACAGAGAAAATAAATGGAAAAAATATGTCTCCACAGTCCCAGGGAGTTAAAAAACAGGGGTTAAAACAATGACACAACAACGACAACAAAAAACCACCATGTGATTTCTCATTTGTTAGCTAGTACACACTCTTTCATTAACTAAATGCAATAGTGAGATATACATTATATTAAAAGTCCTTGTTTGGATTTGTGTTCTGGGAGGCTTATTTTTTATAACAGTCATAGTCAGATGAAGTTCCATTTAAATAATGGCTTATTCATTAATACTTGCACTGAACTACGTAGTCATGTTTTGGAAGAGCTCAAACAACTATCATGCTCACTAATAATATCTCGTGATGTGCTTGCACTCAGTATCCTACTAACCTTTCTCTAGCCCTGAAAATTATTAAAGATTGGAGAGGTGTGACGTCTCATAGAACATTTTTTCCCACAGATAAAATTCCAGAAGATATGATTAAAGGAGTATGTCCATGTCCATGATAAAGAAGAGTAGTAATGGGTACTAATAATAAATAACCAAGCAGACCAATTAGATCCGTAAGACCACAGCTGAAAGTACTGTATTTAGTATTAAATGCAATGAATAACAATAGATTCATGATTCTTTTGGTCAAAAAAATATATATTTTTTATAAACATTTTTTCATTTTTATTTAATATTAAATTAATTGTTGAAATTGATTCTCCTTATTTGTTTCCAGTCTTTGAAGATTTGGAATTTCCAAGGTTCTCGAGGGCTTCAAACATATGCAGTTAATCCAAAGTTAGAGCAGTCTGTGGGTGATCCAAGGCTCTTGTTGTTTGTAGGCACCAAAGTCTCTAGTAAACTTCTCTTCCTTCATTTCCTACTGTTTTATTGTAAACCTTCACTGCTTAGAATGGAAACTAACTTCTCTGATCTGAGAGCTCTAAGACTGTGATTTCCCATAAAGCTATACACAGCAATTAGCTAAACACAGAACTGTGAGGAAAAAAAAAAAAAAAAAAAGAATTCCAAGCCTTTTATTCTTATATCCAGTTCCAATATACCCATATAAAGGCAAACATTGCCACCACCTCAGCGCAACACCAGTAACTTTCTTGAGACAAGATCCATTTCTCTTAAGGATATATAAATATACATAAAAATACAAGATATGTCAGACTGCATCAACCACTTCATGCTTCAAACATTAATTTTAATTGTGTATGAGGTCATCTTCTCTAAACCTATCCACTACAACTAGAAAGAATAAGCAGGCATCATAGTCATCAATTCTAAGAGAACTTCAAATTCCAGAAAATGCCTGCTCAAGGTGTATTGCTGGATATGTTTCTAATTCTAGTTGGGGTGGCTGATGTGTATTTTGCACAAATTCTACTTTCCTTTGGTTTAATGTAAAGAAATAATTATCCTCCTCATCTTGGGAATGCAGACATAATTTTGGTTCAAGACTTTAACTAAGTGATGGAAATTTCCTCTCTTGCTGAAGGTTTTTGTATTGCGTTTTCAATATACAGGAGCATGGGCCTCATGTACCTTCATCTGACAAGAATGTTCATGCACACTGATGTTGCTTTTCTGAATCTGATATCACTATCTTAATTTCAGTAAAGACTGATGTCTTTATTGAATTCTCCTTCAAGAAAATTATGTATCACAAATGAATATTTTTGTAGTCATCCACACTTTTAGTATACATATAACACACATGCAAGTAAGCAATTATTCATGACCAAATTCTTCCTGGGTCTCTCTGTCTCTTTCACTCTCTCTCCATATAAATATACCCACTTTATATTCACTTAAACAAAATGTACACATGTTCAAAAATGCTACTTCAGATGTTGGAGGATTTAAAAGGATTTTTACAATGAGAGAAACTCAAGGAGAGCAATGTGTACCACCACTTTCTGAGCCAGAGGTTAGCCATGCCAGAGGAGCATGACTTGAGCATGCAGCTGCAGATGCTGCTGAAGGATGAATTCTTTGGCCAGCAGAATTTGTATGTGTTATATATACATTTGTATATGTATGCACATATATATATTTGTATATGTTATATATATATGTATAACATTCAAATTGAGAATGTCATCTAAGACACGTTGAGAAAGAGTAGTTACAAGTAAATGGTCTTTATTTTCTACAGCCTACGAAAGGACAATTCCTATGATTAAAAATAAATAAGTAAGGCATAATATGGGAACCTGGTTAAAAAGGACGAAAATACCAACTAATATTGTAGAGGCCACATATATTTGAAGCTGTATCCCTGTTAAAGCTCATGCAGTGATAAGAAATATGGCAGCTGTAATGTTCTCATTCTGTTTCAGTACCATTAAACAAAATACATTTAAAACAAACTAATTATTAACTCAGTACCCAGCAAAATTTAATTAAAAAAACCAAAGTATTTTATGCATTTTAGGAATATACCTGCCCTCCTCCTACTCAGTATGTAACATGTGTACATAGAAGTGCACCTCACTGCATGCAGTAAGTCCCAATTCTTTTCTCTTCTGCAGCGTAAAAATCTCTGTATGATTTTCTTGAAGCCTTGTTATTAAAAAAATGGCTCTAGGGCAGTGAATACCAATTTTCAACGCTTGGCAAATGTTTATAGCCAAGATGTAAACCCCTGAAAACAGGGGTTTATAATTTAAATGCTGACACAAACTTAACTAGAGCAGTGGGAACACTGTTGCCATAATAACTGCCATTCTCTGAAAAATATTTATGGCAAAGCTTCAACCTTTCTTGAAGCAGAAATTCAGGCCTTTGGCTACCATTGACTGTGGGTAATGGCAGTGAGATCTGGATTCCAGGGGATGGAGCCATCAGCACTCAAAAAATGAAGCCATTTTAAGATGTCTGCTAAACCTGTTCACTACTGAAAGATGTACTTGATCCTGCAGCCCTGAAGCCAGTGGAAGATTTTTTTTTCTAGTGATCCAAATGAAAAAGAGTCAGACTTCTGCAGGACTCTCAGTATCACCTTCTTTTGTTCCTATCAGAGCCTTCCAATAAAACTTGTTTATACATCTGTCTCTCCTAATTGAAACCAGAATATATTCCCTGTTTTCCACTTAAACAATGCTGGAATTAATATCTTTTTACACCATAAAAAGTACAATATTACAATTCTGTAAATATACTGATGAAAAGACTGAATATGAGGTTAAATAGTGATTCCTTTTGTAAGGACATACTTGTTTTCTGTACGTCTCTTGTGCTTGCTCACTCTTTTTTATCTCTCTCACAATCTCCCGCCCCTCCGAGGCTTTTTACTTTTTTCAGTTTTTTACACTGAAAAACCTAGTGACTTTTTCATAGAACATAGGAAATAAGGAGAAATGTCTTACATATGAAAACATGATATAAACATAAAAAAGAAATGTAACTGCATAAAAATAGTCTCACTCAATTATAACACATATAAATATTTTCTCAAGATGTTATGAAAATATCTGTTATTCACAATGAATACGAAAATGAATACAAAAAAAATATATTACATGACTATTTGCAGTACACTGTCCTACTGGTGAAGTTACATTGCTCCCAAATGCTCAGGCCTCAAATCTCCAGAGCCAGGATGTGCCACTGATATGACAAAAGGCACTGCTAAACTTATTGGGGTGGAGCATGTCATCTACCTGGACTTCTGCAAAGCCTTTGACATGGTCCCTCACCATATCTTTCTCTCTAAATTGAAGGGGTGTGGATTTGAGGGACTGAATGTTGGATGGATTAGGAATTGGCTGGCTGGACACAGCCAAAGGGTTGTGATTAATGGTTCTGTGTCAGGGTGGAGGCCGGTCACAAGCAGTGTCCCTCAGGGATTGGCCTTGGGACCGGTGCTCTTTAACATCTTCATCAATGACATAGATGATGGCATTGAGTGCACCCTCAGCAAATTTGTGCACTGAGCTCCAATCTGAGCAGTGCTGTTGATACATTGGAAGGAAAGGAAGCCATCCAGAGAGAGCTGGACATGCTGGAGAAATGGGCCCATGAAAACCTAATGAGGTTCAATAAGGCCAAGTGCAGGGTGCTGCACCTGGGTCAGGGCAATCCCGGGTATTTATACAGACTGGAGAAAGATCTCCTTGAGAGCAGCCTTGCAGAGAAGGACTTAGGGTCCTTTTCATTGTGGCCATTTTCAACCCAGAGCATTCTATGATATGATTCTATGATATGAAATACGCAAAAAGATTTTTCAAGCTCAGGGAGACAGATAATTCCAGAGAGTTCCTGATCCTGGTCCTCAAGGGCAGAACTGAACTATTTATTTTCCTGTACTATCAAATCTCACCTTATTGATAGCCAGGATCAATTAGAGCAGCTTTCAGTCTATTTTAATTTGTGATGCAGAGATTAGATCATTGTATTTCAGCTTTAGGACTTTAGACATCATAAGCTAATTGCTTACACCTGTTTCCTAACTTGAGCTACTTTGGAGAGGTGAACAGAGAAAATTACGTACCGGTGGTGCAGTGCGATAGGGAAATATCCCACAGATACTTCAATTAATCAGGCTGTCTCTTGAATTTTTTTGTGGACTCAGTAACGTAGGATGAGGTAATGGAGAAGAAAATGTGAAATTAGTTTCAAACTGTAAAATGGGATAAACCCTAAGTTTCATTCACAGATTTATAGCAATACTGTATAGGAGGATCAGTTTCTTCATGTAAAATATCCTGATGCTTTATGATCCTCATGGGAGTTTATATACAAAACTTTGAAGGCTTGTACATACCTCAGAGTATGCTTGCAGAGTTCGAATTTTGAATTATAACCATCATTTACACTTTCTAGCTTACAGTACCATTGTAGGGTAAGACAAAGAAGAAATTACTTCTACCCAAGGATCTGTCTGTTTGGTGGATTAAAAAAAAACCACTGAACTCTTTAAGGAATGCTGCTTAGAAATTTCAAGCCAGTATGAAATTTACTCTTAACCAGGAATACCTCTTTTTATGGAGTCTACAATTTTTACATTTTTAGTTCTCTCAGAAATAGATTAGAGCATTTAGGTTAGGTTATTTTACTTTTCCAACGCTGTAAGGAGGATGAAAGTTAGCATATGAGTTTGCTGTTTCTTTGTAGGCAAGCTTCATAAAGGTATTCTGGGAATTAGATTTACTAGCTCAAATAATAGAGTATGTAGAAGTGATTACTCACTTTCTTTAGGAATGTATCTAAGTCGTCTGCTAGGAAATGCAGAAGTGTGTCTGAAAAGAAGCATGTCTGAAACCCTGTGTTTCTCCAGGCTTTGATATTCCTCTGCAGCCACGAGTGAGTGAATTATCTTCATGTACCTACTAGCTGAGAGCAGGTTTTCAATGCATTGTTTTGAGTATTCAGTTTAGGCTGATGCCTTCTTCCTGTACAAATGCCTCATTTAAGATTTGCTGGTTAGTTTTATGCCTTGCCAACCCTACACCAATTCATCAGAGCAGTGCCCCTGTGCAAGAAATGGTGCAAAACTTGGGAGAAGAAAGAATAAGTAAGAAAAAGAGGCTAAGACAATGAGATGTGTCTGTCGTGGAAATCGTAAGGCTCCCATGTTCCATTTTTTTTTCCCAATATTGGTAACACTGCTACATGGAAAATATATATTCTAAGCAGGCCCTTGGGAAAGAACTATTTTAGCTTCCCCTCGCCTCCAGCAGAGTGTTTTGCCTATTAGATTACAGAAATAGACTCCCCTTTGCAATTTTCTTTTCAAGCCAAATTCCACATTCCTGGCTGCACAAAAACGTCACAGCTTCAACAAAATCCATGTGGCTAGGGCACTCTCTGAAGAGACAGGAGCTATGGATTTCTATCTACTCAGGCTGATGGGGTTATAGTTTTTAAGTTTTCAGAGTAAGCAGAATTCTATTATTTCAGCAGAACACAGTGGTATCCTTTCTGACTGGTTTTTGGATTGACTTGAAGGCCATGTTGTGCTGCATTCAAAGTATTCTGCAAAAATTAACATGTTTAGAAATTGCGAATTGGCTCCTGTCCACATGGGTTTCAGTACAGTGTCTTGTTTCAGAAGCTCAGATGATAAACACCTTGGAGATAGGCGTCCAACAACCTCCTGACCTAGCTAAGATAGAGACAATGCCTGTTTCTTGCCAATGTAGAAATGAAGTCTATTCAAGTAAATTCTATTGCAAGGTGTATTTCTCTCAGATGTCTGTGTGATTACCTAAAAGAAAGCAGTGACCGTTTGTGGTTTGCTACTCTGAAAAAAAGGCAGGTAAATTTCAGCTAAGTAGTACTTTACAAATCTGAAGTCTTCTGAGCTCTTTGCTTTTATTAAAAAGTTTATATTAGGCTACAAAATTATTAGAGAGAGACCTGATGTATCTTAAAACTCATGGGTCCTGAGTTACTCTGCAGCTTATTCAGTGAGACCACCACAATTTTCTCAGGGTCCATTTTATTTTAAACGTAACAAGGAGAAAGAATAATATACTTCCCCTTTTCTCAATTTGTTTAATAGCTGTAATTTAAGCTACTGAAATCTTGATTAAAGAGTTCAGGAGGTGGAGTTAAAAGAAGCCAAGGGGTAGATTGAGGAACTTCAAACACCTTAAAAAGCCTTTATTTTTATAAAAAGAATTAAGACTTTGAATTAATTGTTGCTTTTCCCCAAGGATAAAATCTCTATCTGTGAGATTTTATCAGGCTTCATTATGTTCCATATTCATCTCTGAGCCTTGAAAAACAGTGTCTCCTTGCCTTTTGAACACAGGGGTCAGAATGAACAGCCAAGCATGTAACTTACTAGTGTTTGCTATGGAGCTTCAATACAGCAAGAAAAATAAGCATTTTTCATTGGTCATATCTGGTCTCTGTGACACAATCTATGTTATATTCCTCATCCTTTAAAACCAAGTCTGTAATCCAGCCTTACATTTTTACAAAAAAGTTATGCATAAGATCTTTGTATTTTGAAATCAGCTTATATCCAGACCATGAGGAGGGAGAAAACTGCTTAAAATCAGCCTGTGAAAGATAATCACAGCTGAGTTCTGCTTTTGTGAGACACTGCCTTCAGAGAGCATTCTTTGCATCCCAGGCTGGAACTGTGTGGAAGAGAGGTGCTGCTGCTGGTTACAGTGGTCTGAGAAAAGTGTGTCACACTACATCCCACTCACTGCTGTCTGACATACCTCATGCTGCAGTGCATACAGTGCTTTCCTCACTCACAAAGCCACAGCTTTATCTTGTCAGTGTTTTTTTTGTTGTTGTTCTTGTTTTTGTTTTGTTCCCCAAAAACCCATTCAGTATCTGTGTTTGTGCAGGAATGATTGTTGGAAGAAATCTGGACATAAGCACGATGAAGTTTGTTGTTGGGTGTACTGAAGATCAGTTTCTTTTGGGAAAGGTCACCTAAATCTTCATTCATATTATTCAATGTTTAGAGAAATAGTATGGATACTGTTAAATGATTATGCATATATATTACATGTTTTGTCATAAGCTAAGCTCCTACTAAGATGTATATCTTAATAAGAACTGTTGCTGTTATGCAATTGAAGATAGTGGGATTCTGGGGCTCCAAGAATTCTGGAGCCCAAAAGATTAGCAAAGCAAAGTAAATTCCCCCCCTCCTTTTTCTCAGAGCAGTTGAAAAGTAAATAAGCAAATGAAAATCAGCTAGCTGCAAAACTAGAAACACTAGAAAACTGGAAAACTTATTTTCTTTTTATTTACATTTGTCTTTTTCCTTTTTTAAAATTTTCTTCTCCTTTCCATTTCCTTCTCCTTTTCTTTCTTTTCTTCCTTTTTCTCATTTTTTCTTTTTTTTGCTTTTCTTTCTTTCTTTCTTTCTTTCTTTCTTTCTTTCTTTCTTTCTTTCTTTCTTTCTTTCTTTCTTTCTTTCTTTCTTTCTTTCTTTCTTTCTTTCTTTCTTTCTTTCTTTCTTTCTTTCTTTCTTTCTTTCTTTCTTTCTTTCTTTCTTTCTTTCTTTCTTTCTTTCTTTCTTTCTTTCTTTCTTT